>NC_088216.1:53321924-53621924 GCF_036934945.1 Oncorhynchus masou masou | reverse complement strand
GTCTGGTTAGCTTAATATAAGGAATTTGAAATGATTTATACTTTTACTCTTGATAATTGAGTATATTTTAAGCAATTGCATTTACTTTTGATACAAGTATATTTAAAACCAAATACTTGTAAACTTTTACTCAAGTAGTATTTTACTGGGTGACTTTTATTGAGTCATTTTCTATTAAGGTATCTTTACTTTTACTCAAGTATGACAATTATGAGTTCCTAACTTATTGTTATGAATATTAATTTGTTAGTATGATCTGATCATATTTAAGACTTCTTGTACATGTTAACATTTGGCTTTTATAAGGGGCTACGGTAAATAGAGCCTTCTGATGTAATACTGTATGTCAACAATTATTGGCCATTCTTGTTATATAGTAGAATAAGAAAAATATTTTTCAGTGAGCATTTCTCCGTGCTCTCATTTTCTTGGGTCTGTGTTGATGATAATTATTTATTTCGAATTTAAATTGTACAAAGGTCTTTTGTCTTATGGCAAAGATGTATTGCTCTCTCCTTTGTCTGTGTAGATGTTCCACCGGTGTCAGCGTGCAGTGACAGGTCTGCAGACTCGCTGTGGCCACTGCACAGAGCAGGAGGAGAGGCTGCTGAGAAATGTGGTGTCCTCATTGGCAGGGAGCTTGCAAGAGCTGTCCACCAACTTCAGACACACGCAGTCCAGCTATCTGAAACGTAAGCACTCACTCAGTATTTACTCCTATACCTCACAACTATCCTTTCTGAATTGTTTTCTTTCTATTAGTTTCAAGTCTTCCATCCCTCACTTCTCTCTCTCCTTACACAAACACTCTCTACATTTATCTTTGTTTTCACCTCCACCCTCATATCATATGTCTCTTTTATTGTCATAATGTTGATGCTTTCTGTTACAGGCATGAAGAATCGTGAGGAGAGATCCAAACACTTTTTTGACTCTGGTCCTCTAATGGAGGAGGATGAAGACCTGGCACTATATGAAATGGTGAGCTTGGAACTGACAGTGTATTTTGACATTTACCTGATCAGCATAGGTGTTCATGCATATCTCTCAGGAAAAATATAATATCCTGGTTAAATTAATATAGTAATGCATAGACAAATGTCTTGTTTTTGCTAAATGTAACAAGAATGTGAGTTCCAATAAGTTGACTTGAAGCCTAATGAAAATCAATGGGTGTTGTGCTTTATCGCAATGTAAAACCTTTAAATTTTAACAATACTCATCTGATACCACATGATTTATTTGGATAGCCACCAAAATGTTGACATACTTTCCATTATAAATATCACACTATTATTTACACTAGAGTTATCCTTGTCTCATCGCGCACTAGTGACTCCTGTGGCGGGCCGGGCGCAGTGCACGCTAACCAGGTGGCCAGGTGCACGGTGTTTCCTCCGACACATTGGTGCGGCTGGCTTCCGGGTTGGATGCGCGCTGTGTTAAGAAGCAGTGCGGTTTGGTTGGATTGTGTTTCGGAGGACGCATGGCTTTCGACCTTCGTCTCTCTCGAGCCCGTACGGGAGTTGTAGCGATGAGACAAGATAGTAACTACTAACAATTGGATACCACAAAAAGGAAAAGAAAAAAAAAGTAGTTCACTATAAAGGGAATATGGCACCATTTTGGGATGCAGACAAAGTTATATCTCGCTGAGCCCATATCTCTGATCTCACCCAGGGGTTTACAGATGACCAGCTGGTCCTGGTAGAGCAGAACACAGTGATGGTGGAGGAACGTGAGAGAGAGGTCCGACAGATAGTCCAGTCCATCACCGACCTGAATGAGATTTTCCGAGACCTGGCAGGAATGGTGGTGGAACAGGTCTGTGAGGGAAACCATTTTCAGTGTTTGGAAACACGACAATTATATGGAAATAAAGTTTAAGCTATACAGTCCATTTATCCATAATTTAATTTGACTGCAGTAATATGAATAATATCTGATTTACATCACTATCAAACTAATAAAAAAAATATATGACTTTGTCTTCCATCTGATTTTCTTTCTCCAATATCAGGGCACAGTACTTGACAGAATTGACTTCAATGTGGAGCAATCATGTGTCAAAACAGACGAGGGGTTAAAACAGTTACAAAAGGTGAGGACACAATGTTAAGAATTGTTGATGTTTCAGCCCAATTGTTGATTATGTCCACAAAAAAAGGGAACGATGTTATCTTGCCAACAAACTTAGTTAAAACATTTTCTCTCTTTGTTTTCTTGCAGGCTGAACAGTATCAGAAGAAAAACCGAAAGATGCTGGTTATTTTAATTCTTACTGTTATAGTAGTTGTTCTAATACTTATTCTATTTGGGACCAAGTTCTAGTGATGCATTCCTTTGCTTTTGGTATGTCTGTGTGTTTATGTTTTGTGTGCATCTCTGTGTGCTTGTGTGAGGAGTGTCTGTCAGTATCGTTTAAAGTACAATCTGTCCAACTTTCCAATCACACTTCCCGAATCTCTCTCTGTATGGCTCATGAAGATGTATTGAATGCATGATCCCTAAGAGAGGACAGCTAGGGAGAGTTCCTATTTCACTTTTCAACTGGCCTGCACACATGGCCACTGTCCGCCCCAATACTCTCTTAAACATGACTGTACCCTCCATCTGTCATGGTTCCTGCTGCAAACAAACACAGAAAAAACACTCCTTAAATTCCCTTGTGGAAGACTACTGATTAATTGTCATGGCCACACATTTTGCTTGTTTTTCAAGCAAATAAGTGGTTTACTTGTGTGAGCGTAAGCATCATATGTCCAGTTTTATTGTAAGCTATAGCTGTAAGCCCTGCCCTCCAATGTCTGTTTTCAAGAGAAGAATCCTGACAACTCAACTAGTCAACTAGATGAATATTGAATGTCTATGAACAAGGAACATTTGTGTCTCGTGGCAATTCTACACGACCCTGGTCATTTTTGCATTTGATTTTTCACTTTATCATGGTTACTTTTTTGAGAGAGAAATGACAAGGTTTGCATCTAAGTGGCTGACAAACTACATTAGCTGATTCATTGAATACCAAAAACAACCTTTTGGGTTAAGAGCTGTAGTTGACCATCATGTCTCTACCAAGAGTAGTGTCTGTAATGAATTTGCACATTTAGATCACTTGATGACTGCTTTCTTTTGTTTCATGACCTTCTATTGTCTGATATTGCTAACTAACACATCAGTTCAGTTTGTTCTAGTCTTTTATCCCTCAAAGTTTGCACATATCGAAAGACTGATGGGTATGGTTTCATGGCTGTGAAACGGTCTTCTGTATAATATGAAATTATAATTATTTATTTTGAATTTAAATTGTATAAAAGTTCAACGTTTTTTGTCTAATATGACAAAGATGTATTGAGTAGCCTACATTGTGTCTTTGGCCTAAAGTATGGGGATGAAAATTGTGATCAAGCCTTGATCTCAGAAATGACTTTGCCCATTCCACTACAAAATCAATTAAAAATTGAGTACCTTTTTCTCACACTACTGTTTCCTATGAAGCATTTTACTTTGAGCAGCTTTTGAAAGCAAAAGTCTAATTTAAAACAGTATTGATTGTTGAATTCGATTTTCATAATAGCAAGCTAGGACTGATGGTTTGGTTAGCAAGTCTGTTTGGAAAACACGGCAACTACTGTCGCCATCTAGTAAACACACGTCTAGTGGCTAATGTTAAATTATAGCCATGGTATGAAAGAGAATCATCTCCGGGCTCTGCGTTCTCTGTAAAATAATGGAACTCCGTTAAAAGGGCAGTTGCACGTCGTGTATTATTCCCCATAGAACTCATAAGCCCCTCCGTTGATTATTCCTTACATAATATTTAGTTATACAGACACACTTCAATGGTAAATCAGCATTGCTCGTGTTGTGTGGAAAAAAACCCTGCTATGTCCTTGTGGTATATCAGCTTGCTTTGTTTTTTTAACGATTGTGGATATTAGCAGTAAAAAAAAGTGATGCATTGCATTAGGTTTGTAGCAGCAGTTTCAGAGATCCAAGAAAACTTTGCAAAAGGAGGGTTAGATAGTGTGTGAAATAGATTTCTTAAATCAGTACGTTTTGGTCATTTCCCCCGTAAAATCAAAGTGGAAAAGACTAACGTTACTATACAAAAATATGGAAAAGGCATCTAATTCAACCTCAGCTGTGACACTTCTCTATGAAAAGCAGGATGTACGATAAAGTGCATCAATCAGTCGCTTTGTCCAAAGGTGGCGAATGTGGTGCTCGAATTCAAGGTTTCTGCCGGAGACTCGGAGCCCCAAAATCGCCTGGTCGACTGAATAACCTGCAGCAAGCAACCTGGACCCAAGTCATTTTCTGACCCACAGCTATTTTCTGTCCTCTGGGTACATTGACTTCAATACAAAACCTAGGAGGCTCATGGTTCTCACCCCCTTCCATAGACTTACACAGTAATTATGACCACTTCAGGAAAGACGCCCTCCAACCTATCAGAGCTCTTGCAGTATGAACTAACATCTTGTCCACCCAATCAAATGATCAGAGAATACATCTAGTACTGAAAGCTTAAGCATGGGGCGGCAGGGTAGCCTAGTGGTTAGAGAGTTGGACTAGTAACTGAAAGGTTGCACGTTTAAATCCCTGAGCTGACAATGTACAAATCGGTCGTTCTGCCCCTGAACAGGCAGTTAACCCACTGTTCCTAGCCCGTCATTGAAAATAAGAATTTGTTCTTCACTGACTTGCCGAGTTAAATAAAGGTAAATAAATATATAAAAAATAAAAAGCTACAACCAACTAGCACTGCAGTGCATAAAGACCATTATCTTTTTTAAATTAAGGAGATGCAGCAGAGTGATGGAGCTAGCTATATGTCGTAAATATTTTCTTAGTTTACTTTTCACTTACTTAGCTAATTTAGCCTACTCAACAACATGATTCAAACAGAGAGGCAGGATGTTGAGTAGGCTTTTTTTCTTCTTATTTTCTTTCTTTTTAACTTGCTGGCTATCTATCCAACACTGCAACTCTTCCTAGTCAAGGTAAGCTTTCGGTTTTATAAATGTATTGCCACCGGGACAACTGCTAAACTGCTTGCTGTACTGTGTGATTGCATACATGGATTGGATTGTGGGTTTACTAACGTGTTAGTTCTAGTTTGTTGACAACGTTAATATGTTGATAATGATGTAGGCTGTGTAGCGGTTATGGTATGAAGGTTAGGCTTGGAGAGTTTTTTGAGCATGGTCACAAACCGCTCGTGTTGTGCACTGAAGTCCACAAGCGAAGGGAAAAGCTAAAAGGCGGAGAGTGCGTAGATGCAAGAAGGAATTTATACAACAAGCAAAGTGATTAAGCTGTATATGGCTGCTATGAAAGTGAACTGTGTGTGCGGGGATCAGGGGTATATTCATTCCGCTGATTCTATTGCCAAACTTTTCTTAAATGGAAGCAAACGGAATGAAATTATTGCAGTCCAGATAAGCTAGATGCAGGTAAGAGTGTGCAAGGTGGTATTGAATGTATCACTGTCTGTCACCTTTATTCCTCCAATTTGTCTCTTGACCTGTACACCTACGTTATAAACTTTAATTTGTAGGATAGGTTGTAGCAACCTCGTGATGATGGTACATTGAACTGGGTGAATGGAATATGAATGACAGTCATCCAATATTTGCTGTAGGCCTAATAGAAATAAGGCCATGCTCATAAATGTTTCTCACCTGCCTCCACTGGTCAAAACCACTGTTAGTTTGTAACATGCCATCTCTATTCTCCAACCAACCATATTGACTAATTCCTTGATCCCTGACAAAAGAAATTGGGCTCTATTCTTTAAAATTTTTTAAATGTAATATTAAACTTTTCCCCCATTTTACTAGAGGAAGCCAGCCTGAGGGAAAGTCAGTCTTGCTGTATTAGCTAGCTAGCATGT
Organism: Oncorhynchus masou masou; assembly: GCF_036934945.1. NCBI lineage: Eukaryota > Metazoa > Chordata > Actinopteri > Salmoniformes > Salmonidae > Oncorhynchus > Oncorhynchus masou. The sequence goes on along the minus strand of NC_088216.1, from coordinate 53,616,025 downwards.
TCCAACCTTCTCAACATGTTCATGTGCCAAGTCGCATGTCCCTGACTAACCTAGTCACGAAATGTGGCGATGTCTTCACATTATGTAGACAAGGCTCTGCACATTTACATATAAACATTCTAAATGTCCCTTGTTTGTCACGAATATTGAATACAATACTATTTAAACTTACTCTGCCGATTGTCCGTGGTGCTGGTCCCTCAGTTGGTCAATTTTTGACAAACTATCCACAGGAAAGTAACATTATTATTAAACCGACTTCAAAACACAGGTCTATGTGTGTGGCAATCAAGATAAGTGATGTTCAATTTGTGAACAATTAATTATTTTACAACTCTTTTTACTGACTTGATTCATTTTTCTGAGTGACTTCACAATTGCTGGCCGCAATTGTTTTTCTTTTGTTCATCACCGAAGGTACGTGTACAAGACAGACACACGTGAACCATGTATACTGCAGGTGTTTATATGGTTTTACATGTGTGCCAGATGATAGAAATGTTAACTTCAGTACCGATGCTTTAAAAGGTTGGTTAAACAATACTTTCCTGTGGATATTGTATCTCAAATTTCAAGCAACTGAAGGACCAACAGTGCAGAGTAAGTTAAAATAATTGTATTCAACATTCTGGCTTGTAGAAAATCTGAGAGGAACAAACACTATCATGTTCCAGATGGTGTATTTAGATATTCACCACCTGGACCCCAGGAAACGAATAACCTAGCTATTACTCCTCGTGACATGAATTAATGTTTGGTCCAACCAGCTGACTTTGGAGTCAAACTCAAACTAACAACTTATTTTAAACCAAATATACTCTATTTGACTGGGTATGTCTTTTTGTCTTCAGGAGATTAAGGCAGTGGGGACAGAACTGGGCATTACTCCTGTCATAATTCGTGGAGAGAAACTGAAACAGAAAGGATTTGGAGGTACTGTATCAGGAGAAAGCTTGTTATAATGGCCGTGCATCCACAGCCTTGGCTATGTGTTATGTTTCCATTTGAAGCCATTTTAGCTATGGATTGGAACTCCAATCTGTTGGGTTCTTTGCTTGCAATCACACAGACTAATGTGTGGGCCAGTTATAAAAGCCTTTTCCAAACTGGCTGTTCTCTTGTGAAGTGTTTAAACAACAACATAAATATGTACTGTATGTATCAGGTCACGTGTGGACCACATGCTTTCTTCCACTTCCCTTTTGGAGTTTTCTTGGTACATTGCCATTAAAAAGTATTTGCATAATGGGACCCTTGTCATCCAAAAAATTGGCTCATGTTTTCCAAAAAGCACCTGGATGATCATCAAGACTCTTGGAAGAATTTCCTATGAGAATATAATTCAAAAGTATCACTTTTTGGATGACATGGGTTCCATTATTTTTGGTGAAAACCAAACACTACATTCCACAGTAAGAACCTCATACCAACGGTCAGCGTGGTGGTAGTGTGATGGTTTGGGGATTTTTTATTTATTTTATTTCACCTTTATTTAAGCGGGTAGGCTAGTTGAGAACAAGTTCTCATTTGCAACTGCGACCTGGCCAAGATAAAGCGTAGCAATTCGACACATACAACAACACAGAGTTACACATAGAATAAACAAAACATACAGTCAATAATACAGTAGAACAAAAGAAAACAAAACGTCTATATACAGTGAATGCAAATGAGGTAAGTTAAGGAAATAAATAGGCCATGGTGGCGAAGTAATTACAATATAGCAATTAAACACTGGAATGGTAGATCGGCAGAAGATGAATGTGCAGGTAGAGATACTGGGGTGCAAAGGAGCTAAATAAATAAGGATCGGTAGAAGGGTATGTTTGGCAGCATGAGTGAAGGATGCTTTGTTGCGATATAGGAAGCGGATTCTAGATTTAATTTTGATTGGAGATGCTTAAATGTGAGTCTGGAAGGCGAGTTTACAGTCTAACCTGATACCCTGGTATTTGTATTTGTCCACGTATTCTAAGTCAGAGCCGTCCAGAGTAGTGATGCTGGACAGTCGAGCAGGATCGATACCCAGGTATTTGTAGTTGTCCACGTATTCTAAGTCAGAGCCGTCCAGAGTAGTGATGCTGGACAGGCGAGCAGGATCGATTGAATAGCATGCATTTAGTTTTACTTACGTTTAAGAGCATTTGGAGGCCACGGAAGGAGAGTTGTATGGCATTGAAGCTCGTCTGGAGGTTAGTTAACACAGTGTCCAAGGAGGGGCCAGAAGTATACAGAATGGTGTCGTCTGCGTAGAGGCGGATCAGAGAATCACTAGCAGCAAGAGCAACATCATTGATGTATACAGAAAAGAGAGTCGGCCCGAGAATTGAACCCTGTGGTACACCGATAGAGACTGTCAGAGATCCGGACAACAGTCCCTCCGATTTGACACACTGAACTCTATCAGAGAAGTAGTTGGTAAACCAGGCGGGGCAATCATTTGAAAAACCAAGGCTGTCGAGTCTGCCAATAAGAATGTTGTGATTGACAGAGTTGAAAGCCTTGGCCAGGTCGATGAATATGGCTGCACAGTAATGTCTCTTATCGATGGCGGTTATGATGTCGTTTAGAACCATGAGCATGGCTGAGGTGCATCCATGACCAGCTCTGAAACCAGATTGCAATGCGGAGAAGATATGGTGGGATTCGAAATGGTCAATAATCTGTTTGTTAACTTGGCTTTCGAAGACCTTAGAAAGACAAGGTAGGATAGATATAGGTCTGTAGCAGTTTGGGTCTAGAGTGCCACTCCCTTTGAAGAGGGGGATGACCGCGGCAACTTTCCAATCTTTGGGAATCTCAGACGATACGAAAGAGAGGTTGAACAGGCTAGTAATAGGGGTTGCAACAATTTCGGCAGATAATTTTAGAAAGAGAGGGTCCAGATTGTCTAGCCCGGCTGATTTGTCGGGGTCCAGATTTTGCAGCTCTTTCCGAACATCAGCTATCTGGATTTGGGTAAAGGAGAAATGGTGGGGGCTTTGGCGGGTTGCTGTGGAGGGTGCCGGGCAGTTGACCGGGGTAGGGGTAGCCAAGTGGAAAGCATGGCCAGCCGTAGAGAAATGCTTATTGAAATTCTCAATTATAGTGGAATTATTTGCATTATTTGCATTATTTTCTGCCTCGGGACCTCGGCGACTTGCCTTCATAGAAGGAACTGTGATTTCTGCTCTGTATCAGAGAATTCTACAGGAGAATGTCAGGCCATCCATCTGCGAGCTGAAGCGCAGCTGGGTCATGCAGCAAGACAATGATCCAAAACACACAATCAAGTCTACATCAATCAAATTTGGACTTTATCCCAATTTTTTTTTTTTTTACCTTTATTTAACCAGGTAGGCTAGTTGAGAACAAGTTCTCATTTACAACTGCGACCTGGCCAAGATAAAGCATAGCAGTGTGAACAGACAACACAGAGTTACACATGAAGTAAACAATAAACAAGTCAATAACACAGTAGAAAAAAAGGAGTCTATATACATTGTGTGCAAAAAGCATGAGGAGGTAGGCTAATAATTACAATTTAGCAGATTAACACTGGAGTGATAAATGATCAGATGGTCATGTGCAGGTAGAGATACTGGTGTGCAAAAGAGCAGAAAAGTAAATAAATAAAAACAGTATGGGGATGAGGTAGGTAAATTGGGTGGGCTATTTACCGATGGACTATGTACAGCTGCAGCGATTTTTGAGACGTTGTGGCAGGACTTGGAACGAGCAATTCATGCTTGAAAATCCACAAATGCCACTGAGTTAAAGCAATTCTGCATGTAAGAGTGGACCAAAATTCTTCCACAGCGACGTGAGAGACTGATCAACAACTACGGGAAGTGTTTGGTTGGAGTCATTGCAGCTAAAGGTGGTACAACTAGTTATTTAGTGTAAGGGGGCAATTTCTTTTTCACACAGGGGCATTGTGTGTTGCATAATTTAATTTATTAAATTAAGTATGTAATTGTTGTGTTATTTGTTCACTCAGGTTCCCTTTATCTAATATAGGTTTGGGTTGAAGATCTGATAACATTCCGTATAAAAAAATTAATATGCAAAAGTAGAGCAAATTAGAAATTTGTTTGGTGGTTCTCCTCTCCGTTTTGTCTTTGAATATACAACGTTTCTATTCAGCTTTGTTACTTTCTCAACAAAACAAGCTGATTTAATGGGACCCAAGAGATTTTGGCAAAAAGGAATGTCAAATTAAATGTGTTTTTCCACATTGGAAAAAAGTGTGTATTCTGGTTTATGAGTTGTCATGATACACATACACTCATCATGGTTCTTTGACTGATAACACAATATTAGTTTCTGTGATAATCAACTCGATTACTTTGGATTGTTTGGGCCTTCAGAGATCTATGGAGTGGGCAAGGCAGTGGTGAACCCTCCTGCCCTCGCAGTCCTGAGTCACAAACCAGATGGTGCCACCCAGACTATTGCATGGGTGGGCAAGGGTATCGTGTATGACACTGGAGGTCTCCGCATCAAGGGAAAGGTATAAAGGTATGCTTATTGCTGGTCAGTTGGGTTTGCATCCCAAATAGCACCATATTCCCTGTAGTGCACTACTTTTGAACAGAGCCCTATGGGTAAAGGGAATTAGAGTGCCATTTGGAACGGGTCATTAATGTGATTATTTTGTCCAATTCAATGGATGTTAGGGAGTTTCCAGCCAAATAAGTATTAAATTACAATGTTGTAAAGGTTGAATGTACTTTTCTTTTGCATCAAGACCAACATGCCTGGGATGAAAGAGACTGTTGTGAGGCAGCAGCCATTTTAGGAGCTTTCAAAGCTACTGTCAATCAGGTGAGGCCTACTGTACCTACTACCCCTGCTTACTCTTTCAAGTCAAGTTCTTATTTGAAACATAAGGTCCTGTTAGGAGACACCCTATTGGAACATGTACTGAAAGTTTGGTTAGAGCTGTTGAAATGTGTCTTTATTTCAGGGCTTCAAGGACAATCTCCATGCCGTATTCTGCCTGGTGGAGAATGCAGTGGGACCCACTGTCACACGGCCAGATGACATCCACACGCTCTACTCTGGAAAGAGTAGCCATTGGGGGAGCATGGAAACCAGTTAGGCAAGGTAATGGGAACCGGGCTAATATGATGGCAACCTGATGGAGGTAAGTAGAGTTTTTCCTTCTGATGGGCTTTTGTGTGGGAAAGAAACAATTAGCTGGCATTTGAGCAAGGATTCATTATTGGCTTACATTTAGTTTGTTGTTTGGTTAATTTATGGTTTCAATTGCCTATTGTTCTTTTTGCTGCCTTTCTGATTGAGGAATTTATGGCCTGAAATACATTTTTTTCCCCCTCTTGTTTTGCTAACTTTCTCACAGAGGACAGTGGAGATCAACAACACTGATGCTGAAGGCAGGCTAGTGCTCTTTGATGGTGTGGTGTATGCCAGCAAGGACCTCTTTGCTGACATCATCCTGGATATGGCCACTCTGACAGGGGCACAGGTGTGTGACGGGTGGCCTCTAGAGCCACAACAGTGCAGCTTTGGCAACAACACTCGCCTACATTACTTTGATGCCCCACACTTCTTTAATCACTTATTGTCATTTTGCAGCAAGAGGGATATCATTTTGCAATTATATAATAGATTTAGGCCTCTAATATTTGATGTATTTGTATTTCTATAAGACTTAGTCCAAAAAATGTTCGGAAGTGATGGTTTGGTAATAAATGTTAGCCCAAGAAAGTCAAGTCATCACATGTACATTGTTGAAACACTCATAAAAGCCAGTTGGGACTGTTTTACATTCACTGCACTTCAATCATAGCAAAGGTTAACAGGGCTTGTGACAGACATAATAAAGTAATGAAAACGTTTTACTTTCCATTGATCTTTGCACTCACTGACATTTATCTTTAGCCCAAGACAAACTCCCCAAATTCTCTGAGGAACTCAAAACAACTTATCAAGGGTGTCTCACACAAGTGGATGGTGTTAATCACACAAAATTGTTAGGCCTACAAAAAGAGATTTTCCTTAGAACAGTAATTTTCTAACTCAAAACACACCTCGTGCTGGTGATGACGACACCACATCCTGTGGTAACCCTCATGATGTGCTGATTCGGCTCATTCTGAAAACACCACATGATGCACCATATTGGACTTTTTGTGCTAGCTAGTGAAGTAGCTAATTGCAAGTGAAACATTTGTCACTGAGGTCTGATCAGCACAAAATTGGGGCTGATTTTTGTTGCTGCCCAGAAAAGGTTCAAATCTATATGGAATATAAATGAAACATGCAACAATTTCTAAGATTTTACTGAGTTACAGTTCATGTAAGGACATCGGTCAATTGAAATAAATTCATTAGGCCTTCATCTATGGATATCACATGACTGGGAATACAGAAATGCATCTGTTGGTCACAGATACCTTTAAAAAAAAGTTTGGGTGTGGATCAGAAAACCAGTCAGTCTGCTTTGCATAAAGTTTATCAAGCTGTTGAAGTTCTCATTTACAACTGCGACCTGGCCAAGATAAAGCAAAGCAGAGTGACAAAAACAACTCTGCAGAGTTGCACATTAACAAACGTACAGTAAATAGCACAATAGGGGGAAAAAAATAGAAATATCTATACACTGTGTGCAAATGTAGAAGAGTAGGGAGGTAGGCAATAAATAGGCCATAGAGGTGAAATAATTACAATTTTAGCATTAATGATGTGCAAGTAGAGATACTGAGGTGCAAGAGGGTAAGTAATTATATGGGGATGAGGTAGTTGGGAGTGCTATATACAGATGGGCTGTGTACAGGTACAGTGATCTGACAGCTGATGCTTAAAGTTATAGAGGGAGATATAAGACTCCAGCTTCAGTGATTTCTGCAATTCGTTCCAGTCATTGGCAGCAGAGAACTGGAAGGAAAAGTGGCCAAAGGAAGTGTTGGCTTTGGGGATGACCAGTGAAATATACCTGCTGGAGCGCTTGCTATGGGTGGGTGTTGCTATGGTGACCAGTGAGTTGAGATAAGGCTTGGCTTTACCTAGCAAAGACTTCTAGATGACCTGGAGCCAGTGGGTTTGGTGACGAGTATGCAGCGAGGGTCAGCTAACGAGAGCATACAGGTCGCAATGGGGGGTAGTATATGGGGCTTTGGTGACAAAACGGATGGCACTGTAATAGACTATATCCAGTTTGTTGGTGGCTATTTTGTAAATGACATTGCAGAAATTGAGGATCGGTAGGATAGTCAGTTTTATGAGGGTATGTTGGCAGCATGAGTGAAGGAGGCTTTGTTGCGAAATAGGAAGCAGATCCTAGATTTAATTTTTAGATTGGAGATGCTTAATGTGAGTCTGGAAGGAGAGTACAGTCTAACCAGACACCTAGGTATTTGTAGTTGTCCACATATTCTAGGTCAGAACCGTCCAGAGTAGTGATGCTAGTTGGGTGGGAGGCTGCCGGCAGCAATCGGTTGAAGAGCATGCACTTAGTTTTACTAGCATTTAAAAGCAGTTGGAGGCCATGGAAGGAGTGTTGTATGGCGTTGAAGCTCGTTTGGAGGTTTGTTAGCACAGTGTCGAAAGAAGAGCCAGATGTATACAGAAATATACATATATACATACATACATATATATATGTATATATATATGTATACAGAATGGTGTCGTCTGCGTAGAGGTGGATCAGAGAATCACCAGCAGCAAAAGCTACATCATTGATATACACAGAGAAAAGAGTCGGCCCCAGAATTGAACCCTGTGGCACCCCCATAGAGACTGCCAGAGGTCCAGACAACAGGCCCTCCGATTTGACACATTAAACTCTATCTGAGAAGTCGTTGGTGAACCAGGCGAGGCAGTCATTTGAGAAGCCAAGGCTATTGAGTCTGCCGAAAAGAATGCGGTGATTGACAGAGTCGAAAGCCTTGGTCAGGTCGATGAATACAGCTGCACAGTACTGTCTTTTATCGATGGCGGTTATGATATCGTTTGGGACCTTGAGCGTGGCTGAGGTGCACCCATGACCAGCTCGGAATCCAGATTGCATAGTGGAGAAGGTACGGTGGGATTCGAAATGGTCAGTGATCTGTTTGTTAACTTGGCTTTCGAAGACCTTAGAAAGGCAGGGAAGAATGGATATAGGTCTACAACAGTTTGGGTCTAGAGTGTCTCCCCCTTTGAAGAGGGGAATGACCGCGGCAGCTTTCCAATCTTAGGGGATCTCAGACAATATGAAAGAGAGATTGAATAGGCTAGTAATAGAGGTTGCAACAATTTCGGCTGATAGTTTTAAAAAGAGAGGGTCCAGATTGCCTAGCCCAGTTGATTTGTAGGGATCCAGATTTTGCAGCTCTTTCAGAACATCAGCTGTCTGGATTTGGGTGAAGGAGAAGCGGGGGGGGGGGGGGGGGCGTGGGCATGTTGCTGCAGGGGGTTGCTGAAATGTTGGCAGGGGTAGGGGTAGCCAGGTTGAAAGCATGGCCAGCCGAAGAAGAATGCTTATTGAAATGATCGATTACTGTAGATTTATCTGGTGATAGTGTTTCCTATCCTCAGTGCAGTGGGCAGCTGGGTGGAGGTGCTCTTATTCTCCAAGGACTTTAGTGTCCCAAAACTTTTTGGAATTAGTGCTACAAGGATGCACATTTCTGTTTGATAAAGACAGCCTTAGCTTTCCTAACTGACTGAGTATATTGGTTCCTCTTCCCTGGAAAGTTGCATATTGGGGGGGGGATATTCGATGCTAATGCAGAACGCCACAGGATGTTTTTGTGCTGGTCAAGGGAAGTCAAGTCTGGGGTGAACCAAGGGCTATATCTGTTCTTAGTTCTAAAAAAATTTAATGGGGCATGCTTAGTTAAGATGGTGAGGAAAGCACTTGTGAAGAGCAACCAGGCATCCTTTACTGACGGGATGAGGTCAAAATCCTTCCAGGATACCCGGGCCAGGTCGATTAGAAAGGCCTGCTTGCTGAAGTGTTTTAGGGAGCGTTTGACAGTGATGAGGGGTGGTCATTTGACTGCGGACCCATTACATACGCAGACAATGAGGCAGTGATCGCTGAGATCCTGGTTGAAGACAGCAGAGGTGTATTTAGAGGGCAAGTTGGTCAGGATGATATCTAAGAGGGTGCCCATGGTTATGGATTTAGGGTTCTACCTGGTAGGTTCCTTGATAATTTATGTGAGATTGAGGGCATCTAGCTTAGATTGTAGGACTTCTGGGGTGTTAAGCATGTCCCAGTTTAGGTCACCTAACAGTACGAACTCTGAAGATAGATGGGGGGCGATCAATTCACATATGTGGTCCAGGGCACAGCTGGGTGCTGAAGGGGGTCTATAACTTTATTAGTCCACATGATATGGACATTTGTCTTCTGCTTTTCTTGGAATTAAACATTAAGCAATCTTATATGCTGCATGAAATACAAAAGTTGACAACCTTGCCTGGTAATGTGGAATACTTTTATAAATAGCAGGCAAGCTGTGGTCGTGTTCCACTGCTCAGTTGTTGAAAGCATCAACCAATGGTTGCCTAGCACATTGACTTGTGTTTAGCTGACATGTAAAACCTATCCAAGTGTTGTAAGATCTGTCAGCAATGCCTAGACAAAGGAACGCACCATATATATTTAAAGTTCTTAAGTATAAATATTTTAAAGTACTACTTAAGTCTTTTTGGGGGTATCTACTTTACTATTTATATTTTTGACAACTTTTACTTCACTACATTAAATATATTAATTAACTTTTTACTTCATAAATTTTCCCTGACACCCAAAAGTACTCATTACATTTTGAAGAATGCTTAGCAGGACAGGAAATTGGTCCACTTCACACACTTATCAAGAGAACATCCCTGGTCTTCCCTATTGCCTCTGATCTGGCAGACTCACTAAACACACATGCTTTGTTTGTAAATTATGTCTGAGTGTTGGAGTATGCCCTTGGCTAAAAAACAAGAGAATGGTGCAGTCTGGTTTACTTTATGTAAGGCATTTGAAATGATTTATACTTAAGTATATTTAAGTATACTTAAGTATATTTAAAACCAAATACTTATAGACTTTTACTCTAGTAGTCTTTTACTGGGTTACTTTTACTTGAGTAATTTTCTATTAAAGTATCATGACTTTTACTGAAGTAAGACAATTGGGTATTTTTTCCACCACGGATCATTTGCATGGAGCAACATTTGAATGCCACAGGTTATTATTATTTATTTAACCTTTATTTAACTAGGCAAGTCAGTTAAGAACCAATTCTTACATTTACATTTAAGTCATTTGGCAGACGCTCTTATCCAGAGCGACTTACAAATTGGTGAATTCAACTTATGACATCCAGTGGAACAGCCACTTTACAATAGTGCATCTAAATCATTTAAGGGGGGGGGGGGGTGAGAAGGATTACTTTATTTACAATGACGGCCTACACCTGCAAACCCTAACCCGGACGACGCTGGGCCAATTGTGCGCCAGTTGTGATACAGCCTGGAATCGGACCAGGGTCTGTTGTGACACCTCTAGCACTGAGATGCAGTGCCTTAGATCGCTGGCCACATTGATGCAGACAAGCCTGTAAAATGGTTAACATTGTATCAATAGCTCTATTGAATGAAACTTGCAATGAAACATGCAAGCCTGTAAAATGTAAATGTCATATTTTGGCAAGCCTCAAATTGTAGCATACCAATGCATCATTTTCTGGATGTTGCAAGTGCAGGTTCTGCCCATGTTATGCCCATTCGGGAATATTACCCCCCCACCCAAAATGTAACTTTTTGAAAGGATTATGATTAAAGCTAAGGGCAGTGTTTGGTTGGTTAATGAATTAGAAGGTGCAATGTTTGTAAAACAAAATCAATTCAGCTGTTCCTATGTGTGTAATGTACTGTAATGAGTCACTAATCACGGGATGGCGTTTGCGACGTGGTTGTTCACGTAGGTCGAACTGCAGTTAGCACTGATCTATAAACCACCTCGTGCTGCCTGTAAAACCAGCAATCAATGGCAGTGAAGTATAATCCTTATGACACAAAACTCTGCGAGTCTGCGCCGCGTTTACGCCTTGTTCAGGTTGACCCTCGTGGTGAAACAGTATAAAAATCCCAACGAGTTTCTAAGAAGTCATATGACAAATATTTTTCAACATGGCTCGGTCACTGTTGTTATTCGTGTTTATGGTGTCGGGTGTCTTTGCTGGACGCTATTTTAACGAGAAGCAGCCATGCTATAGACCCAAGCTGAACAAGCACAATGGATTCAGGTAACTTTAGCCGTGATGTCTTCCATCACCAAATTTGATATGTCTAGTGATTGTTCTTGAGCTATAAATGGTAGCTAGTTGTTGCAACATGATTGTAGTAGTAACTTAGATTGTTTTTTTCCTTCGCCGCGTTTGTTTTGTTGTGTGGTGTACTTTTTTTTTTTTGTTTATTTCATATAATCGTAGCCATCTGATATGGGAAGTAGTGCGGCCAGCAGGCGCTTATTTTTTGCCTCTAGTGGTTTCAATTGTTTGTTTTTTTGTTCTGTGTTCTTGATTTGTTCAGGCGTACTTTGCCTGCATCTTCTGCACGCCATTGATATTAGTCAGTCACTGAGCGAGTTTGTTCTACATAGTATAACCGGGTTAATGGTTCAAATGTTGACTAGTTCCTCCGCTTTAAGACTTAGCCATGATGCGCCTTCTGTAATATACTGATTATCTAAAGTTTTAAAGCAATCAAAGCCGACGGAGACAAGGTTTCTGACTTGACTGTGGTTAGAAGGAGATGACTATAGTATGGGCAGATTTTGACCTGTCATCCCATTTTGCTATTGGATAATCACAGCTCTGCCAAGCTCAATCTGGTCCGGTTTTGCATGGGACCTTATGAGTGCTTAGGTCCTTCATGCTTGCAGAGTTTGAGCTGCTCTACATTTAGAACGCTATCGTGGGCCTCCCGAGCAGCGCAGCGGTTTAAGGCACTGCATCAGTGCTTGAGGGGTCACTACAGCCCTGGGTTCGATTCCAGGCTGTGTCGCAGCTGACCGGGATATCCATGAGGTGGTGCACAATTGGCCAAGTGTGCGTCGTCTGTGTTAGGAGAGGGTTTGGCCAGCCATCGTGCTCTAGTGACTCCTTGTGATGGGCTGGGCACATGCACGTTGACTTCTGTTGCCAGCTGTATGGTGTTTCCTCTGATGCATTGGTGTGGCTGGCTTCCAGGTTAAGCAAGCAGTGCTGCTTGGCGGGGTCGTGTTTCAGAGGATGCATGGCTCTCGACATTCGCCTGTCCCGAGTCCCGTCGCTGCAATTCCTGCACGGACAAGACTAACGACCAATTTACCCCCCCCAAAAAATGATATCTAGAGCACCTTGTACCCTGTCATGTCTTTCATCAGGACGATGCCCCGACCCTACGAGTTCCTTGAACTCAATGAGCTCCCCAAGGCCTGGGACTGGAGGAACATCAATGGCACCAACTATGTCAGCACTACCCGCAACCAGCACATCCCCCAGTACTGTGGCTCCTGCTGGGCACACGGAAGCACCAGCGCCATGGCAGGTAGCCTAACCTCCAGCTCGCCTTTCTGCTGTCATCTAATTTGTACAGCTCATAGAAATTAACAAAGCATACAGTTTACATGGTACAAATGGACAGGATGAAGATCGGACTGTAAAATTCTATTTGGCTATGGATGTCTGCAAACCTTTGATTCTATATAGGTACACGGTTGCAAAGCTTGGTAATTTCCCTTCAAGATGAGATTTACCAATCTAAAGTCATTTAAACTAGATTTTATAATGTAAGTGGAATTGCAATTGTTCAAACATGACTGCCTGTCAGGCATTTGACACCTGACCCATTCAGGGGTTGGCCTGGCAGGGAAGTTTGTGGCAACATCTGACTGCAGTTATAGCTTCATGGTTTCCTGTCATTTGGGTTTCCGGTAAATCTGTTTTTAAAATGCAATTTCCTCCTGCTCATACAAGTAATCCTTTATCATAATACAATGACTTCAGAATCCTAGACTTGTCCTTACTAAGTTTGGCTTCAACATTTATGAGCAGATTCTGGAACAAGTATTGAATTAAGACTGGTTGTTTGTGTGCTCCTTTTCCCAGATCGCATAAACATCAAGCGGAAGGGAGCCTGGCCATCTGCTTATCTGTCAGTTCAAAATGTGGTGGACTGTGGTGAGGCTGGCTCCTGTCATGGAGGTGATCACACTGGGGTGTGGGAGTATGCCAACAAACATGGCATCCCTGACGAGACCTGCAACAACTACCAGGCCATTGATCAGAGTAAGGCCTCAAGATCCAGCTGAACAGTCACTTCACTTGGTTCAGCAGTCATTCCCATTAGACTTTATCACAAAATTTAAGATTGTGGTTCATTTGGCATTTCTCCGATTTTGTCTTGCAGCGTGCAAACTGTTCAACCAGTGTGGCACCTGCACCACATTCGGGGTCTGCAACATCATCCAGAACTACACCCTGTGGAAGGTCGCAGACTTCGGCCCTGTCAGTGGGAGGGAGAAGATGATGGCTGAGATCTACGCTGGCGGACCGATCAGGTTAGGAACTGGACTTGGTCAACTTGGTGACTGTTTCTCTTATGCGCTCCTCCTGTCGTGACGGTGTATGGCTTTGCATGAGAAATAGAGCCAAGTCCGTCAAACGGGCACCTACCACAGTGTCAGTTTTTTCACATGTCTGCCGTGAAACAAAGTGACCCCATAGTAGCACTATGACTTAGGAAGTTAGTGAAGGAACAATTCATTTTGCTTGTCTGTATGAAGTTGCTGCTTAATGTTCATTGGCTTACTGCAGCCATGTAACACTATCCAAGTATTCTCTTTCCCTTCCTGCCCCTCAAAACGTACATACAAACGCCTTTTTTTTGTCCTTGGTAGCTGTGGGATCATGGCAACGGACAAGTTGGACGCCTACACAGGAGGCCTGTACTCTGAGTATATACAGGAGCCCTACATCAACCACATTGTGTCTGTTGCCGGCTGGGGCCTGGATGAGAATGGTGTGGAGTTCTGGATCGTCCGCAACTCCTGGGGAGAGCCCTGGGTAAGCTTATCAAATGAATACCATGCATGCCATATTATATCAGTCTGTAGTGATCTCCTATGGAAACTGCAGCAGAGAATCCTGTTCTGCTACAGAATTGCATTGAGCTCAAGATCGGCAAAAAACCTAGCCTATAGCTTGTCCTGTAATTAAATTGACTTTTCTGTTGCTCATGTACCATCAAGCATATTTATCTAGCTGACACTCCAGATTGAGGAAGTTTCTATTTTCTTGCCAGGGAGAGAAGGGCTGGTTGAGGATCGTGACCAGTGCCTACAAGGGAGGAAGTGGCAGTCAGTACAACCTGGCCCTGGAGGAAGACTGCATGTATGGAGATCCCATCGTTCCCAAGACCTACGTGTAGACAACCGGCAGTGGAGCCAACCAGTTTATTTTAAACACAATGCTGTCTATTCTATGCATATCTACAGTTTTCTATGACAATCTCAGGCTACATTGACATTTTAACACTGTAAAATCAGGGAAAGGGAATACATTTTTTTTTTTTTTTTGTGGCAACAAAACATTAGTGCTTTGCCTTGGGAACAAGTGTGACTGCAGATGTGCACAATTAGCCAAAGATCAATGCCAGTAAGCAAACAAATTGCTGTCAATGTTTGCAGGGGTAGCCTTCATCAATTCTGATGCCATATGTCTTTTGTTCATGATAATTAACTCAAAGATTGTATCAAGGCACTGACTCGTGTGATTTCAGTGCTGACAGAGTTTATTTACATTTGTTTGAATGTGCAAGTTGAATCATTGACTTAAACTTTTAACTTGTATTTAATCTGGGTCTTATTGTTTTTTAAAAATGTAATTAAATGAGTTTCAATATGGAAGCTATTGCATTCATTAAGATTCAGCCTGGAACAAAATCAGACGCTTCTAGCGGTTTCTGAAACTGTGGTATGGCGCTTGTATTTTAAGAATTTGAACCGTTCAGGCTATTGACCACATTCCTAAAACCTAAGAATCTCGACCGTGGCTGTGCGTTCTGGTTCCCTCTGATCACAGGTTGCATCAGAAGGGAGTGTCAACTGCAATTTGGCCTCCATAAGAGTAGTTGGCTAGGCTTTCAACTCCCCATTTAATCTTGCAACTGACTGGGTTTGAACCAGGTCTCCTGCATGTCACGACACTGTTAGCCCACTTAGATAAAGCCTATAGGGACAATTTTTAAAGGACAATCAGCTTATACAGAGACTAACTCAGGACATCTGTTTCAAACATGTGACCACCCTCCTGAAGTATTGTAACACACCATGCTATTGAAAGTGGCATTTTTCAATTGATAAAGGGGTGACAATTTAGGCTGAGTCACAGATCCACATCTGCTACATGCGACCCCAGTGGTTAAACCAGTGCAACTAGAGAAATCCCGTGGCACCATTGTAAAGGACATCACGTTGCCTGCTTAGCGAGTTACTTCACGCTGATATAGCTTTAAATGTGCAAGGGGCGACACTTTAGACTAACCACCTGCAAAACAAGTCAAGCTCCAGCAAGGTTACTCGCCAAAAGAGCGTGATTTTTGTTAAGAACCTTGCTTGAGACCCAATGAAGTTAGGTTCAAATCTCCGGCAAAGGTAACATGTGACTGACTGGGTTTAGCCATTGGTCATGTGACTTTGACCATCTAATGGTCGGAGACCTCAACATTTGCATTGTCTGGCACACAGAGACCTGAGTTAGAACTCCAGTTAAACTGACGTCTCAGGCAAGGTTGCTCATCACATGCATTCTGAAGATCCTTCTGCTTGTTTGCCATTGTTGTGCAGCAGGCCTGATTAAACCCAGTCAGTTATTGGTTCTGAGGTCAAAGGGGGTGTAATGCGACTTGGTTCGATGAACCACACATTTAATGAGTAACCTTGCAGGAGACCTGGTTCAAACCCAGTCAGTCACAAGAGCAAGATTTATTAGGGAGTGGAAAAGCTATCCTTAAGAATACAGTTGAAATCCCTTATGGGGGTCAAATGGTGGTTGTGACTCACTTATAAATCATGAAAATACAACTTCAATTTATGAATTAAATTGGCATTAAATCAATATCCAAATACAATCGTTTCGTGCTAATGCGATCTCTGCTAATGTCAGAAATTGTGGTGTGTTTGAATCCAGGCCAGATGAAACTTGTTTTTATACATTAACTTGAACCACCTCAAAGGAAATGATGCAGCATGGTGGATGATTGTAACTCATTGTCTTGTCGTATAAATACCGGTGATCTACACTTACCACTGTACAATTAACTGTTGCTAGGTGAAAAAAAACAAATAAAACCAAGACGTCAAGATTCTTGTCAAATTGAAAAGGGGAACTTTTCAATTAACATTTATAAAAATCAAAAGACAATGCAACAAAAAAATGGATTTTGAAACCTTGGCACATACCAATGGAAACTACAGTGAAACCAATGATGGAGCTGCACTGTAAAACAAGTTATCCTCAAACCTCCAGACCCTTAATAACTGTGATAAGCAATGATACACTACAACATCCTTTTAATTCTCAAAGTCATGTGTTTACGCCACATTTGAGGAGAACGCAAAATCGTAGGTCAGTCTTTATGAAATTGGTCTGCCTCAAAATTGTTCTATTCCTCATCCACCAGTCCACAGCAGAACACGTCAAGGTATGATTGGCTCATAACCGAGGTCACGCCTTCTGCCCCTCCCTGGTATTCCCACTACATCCTCATCCAAGGTGGACCCACCAGCGTCATTCTCAGTTCATCATGATGAAGTTGGATTTGCAGTGAGCTGAAACAGAGCATAAAGATATTTCAAGTTGGGCAAAATGAAAATATGTATTCATATAATCAATATGTATAATGACTGACCTATAAACTCAGCCACAGGATCGTGTTCTCCCTCTGTGCGTATTGTGCCAGCGATGCTGTCGTTCTCCAGGATTGGCAGGAACAGCTGGACAAAGTCTGAAGTGTACGGAGGGGCAATCACATCCAACACCTGATAGGGCAAAAATAAACATTTTCAATTCCACTACCATTTCCTCAAGCGCAACTACGTTGGACCGACAGACCAACAGTTTCTTTAGAATGTTTCACTTCTCTTTAAAATGTGACCTCTTTGACAGTAGTTTCTGGCTTAAAGTGTGCCTTACCTCTGTTACAAAGTAGCGGATGAGAGAGATGTCTGTGTTGAGCTTCTCCAGGCACTTGCGGATGTATCCGACCACAGGCAGCACGTAGCCTCGACTCAGCAGGTGGACCATACGGTCCAACAGGGTCTTCTTCAGTTCCATCTGACAGGGACAACAACACCCATACAGTCAGCTAAGTCATCTGCTGAAAGTCTATTGGACAGCTGCATGGGTCCAGATTAAGCCTACGCACAAACGCAAAACACACACACCTGCTCCATGACGTCGAGCTGCGAGTGTTCGGTCTCAAAGAGCTTGATCAGTAGATGGAGGACCTGTGGGTGCAGAAGCTGGTGACAGGTGCTGATCTGGGAAATAAAAACATGATGTTCTCATTACTCTCTGTCCTTAACACCGAATTGCGGATCAGTCCAAGGCCAGGATTCAATCCGGACCGCAGAAGATCCGTGTTGTAGTGCGGTTGATGTTTAAAAGGTCATTTCCGATTGAGCCGACATCTACAGCGTTTACTTTGAACGCAATCTCCGCGACTGCAGTAACGTTGCCTTTCAATGATGCATAGCTAAAAAGCGGTGATTGGATTAAAAACCTGGCCCTAGTATTTAAACACCAAAATAATTCCAAGAATGACAGTTAAAGGCACAATCTGTGTCTGCATCCCAAATGGCACCCTATTCACTATGTACAGTGCTTTGCGAAAGTATTCGGCCCCCTTGAACTTTGCGACCTTTTGCCACATTTCAGGCTTCAAACATAAAGATATAAAACTGTATTTTTTTGTGAAGAATCAACAACAAGTGGGACACAATCATGAAGTGGAACGACATTTATTGGATATTTCAAACTTTTTTAACAAATCAAAAACTGAAAAATTGGGTGTGCAAAATTATTCAGCCCCCTTAAGTTAATACTTTGTAGCGCCACCTTTTGCTGCGATTACAGCTGTAAGTCGCTTGGGGTATGTCTCTATCAGTTTTGCACATCGAGAGACTGAATTTTTTCCCATTCCTCCTTGCAAAACAGCTCGAGCTCAGTGAGGTTGGATGGAGAGCATTTGTGAACAGCAGTTTTCAGTTCTTTCCACAGATTCTCGATTGGATTCAGGTCTGGACTTTGACTTGGCCATTCTAACACCTGGATATGTTTATTTTTGAACCATTCCATTGTAGATTTTGCTTTATGTTTTGGATCATTGTCTTGTTGGAAGACAAATCTCCGTCCCAGTCTCAGGTCTTTTGCAGACTCCATCAGGTTTTCTTCCAGAATGGTCCTGTATTTGGCTCCATCCATCTTCCCATCAATTTTAACCATCTTCCCTGTCCCTGCTGAAGAAAAGCAGGCCCAAATCATGATGCTGCCACCACCATGTTTGACAGTGGGTATGGTGTGTTCAGGGTGATGAGCTGTGTTGCTTTTACGCCAAACATAACGTTTTGCATTGTTGCCAAAAAGTTCAATTTTGGTTTCATCTGACCAGAGCACCTTCTTCCACATGTTTGATGTGTCTCCCAGGTGGCTTGTGGCAAACTTTAAACAACACTTTTTTATGGATATCTTTAAGAAATGGCTTTCTTCTTGCCACTCTTCCATAAAGGCCAGATTTGTGCAATATACGACTGATTGTTGTCCTATGGACAGAGTCTCCCACCTCAGCTGTAGATCTCTGCAGTTCATCCAGAGTGATCATGGGCCTCTTGGCTGCATCTCTGATCAGTCTTCTCCTTGTATGAGCTGAAAGTTTAGAGGGACGGCCAGGTCTTGGTAGATTTGCAGTGGTCTGATACTCCTTCCATTTCAATATTATCGCTTGCACAGTGCTCCTTGGGATGTTTAAAGCTTGGGAAATATTTTTGTATCCAAATCCGGCTTTAAACTTCTTCACAACAGTATCTCGGACCTGCCTGGTGTGTTCCTTGTTCTTCATGATGCTCTCTGTGCTTTTAACGGACCTCTGAGACTATCACAGCACAGGTGCATTTATACGGAGACTTGATTACACACAGGTGGATTGTATTTATCATCATTAGTCATTTAGGTCAACATTGGATCCTCACTGAACTTCTGGAGAGAGTTTGCTGCACTGAAAGTAAAGGGGCTGAATAATTTTGCACGCCCAATTTCTCAGTTTTTGATTTGTTAAAAAAGTTTGAAATATCCAATAAATGTCGTTCCACTTCATGATTGTGTCCCACTTGTTGTTGATTCTTCACAAAAAAATACAGTTTTATATCTTTATGTTTGAAGCCTGAAATGTGGCAAAAGGTCGCAAAGTTCAAGGGGGCCGAATACTTTCGCAAGGCACTGTAGTGCACTACTTCTGACCAGACACATATGGCAATAGTAGTGCACTATATAGGTAATAGTTTGCCATTAGGGACTCATCTATTATATGTAGTGAGTCTACCATAATACCACAACAAAAACATTCTCCCTCAATCAGAGTACAAGCACAAACACCTACCTCGTCCAGAAGTGCCAGGTGGACAGGGGTGTGGTCTGTCTGGAGCTGGAAGTAGCGGGGCTCAGAGACCGTCCAATCAACCCACTTCAGTACCCCCATGGCAACAACTGGGAACCTGGAAATGGACAAAGCGACGATGGTCACCCAAAGGAAGTCTCAATTAACAGTGGTAATCAATTACATTCTTGGAATCCTGTTAGCTACATACAGGAGACCAATGGGTTCATTAGGTTGGCTGCTGGGCTCACCGGATGCACTGGTACAGGGTGCTGAGCTCAGCCACCAGTTCTGTGGCTCCTTTATTCTCATTGCAACATAGGTTATGGACCGTCTCAATGGCCTTGGAGGTGGATTTAAGCTCGTCCTTGTTGATGTTCACTCGCTTGTTCTGTGGATGGACGAGAAGAGAGACACTGTTATCTGGATGTTTTTACTTGAAAAAAACCCCACACAAAAACATGCATCATTGAATAAAATATTCTCACATACCGGGAAAAAACAAAAACATTTAAAATTTTGCACATATGTATGAGCAACGAGAGAAAATCTGATAGACTTCCTAGTATGAGGGATTTATGTCAAGGATGTTTTTGTTTCTGGTACCTTTTTCCATGTTTCAACCACACTGGCAGCATAGGCCAGGATGTGAATGTATTTGTGTTTATGGTCCTGGTTGATCTTTGAGCCCGGCTTGAACAGCGACTGCATGAACAGGTCGAGGAACGCAGGCACTCGGATCTGAAGCGACAACAGAAATACTTCACCCACTATCTCAGAAGACAACATTAACAGCTGAAAGACAAGTAATTCTCAGGTTTAGCATTCTGTTAAGGCTAGCCTGGTTCCAGATCTAAATGGTGCCATCTTGCTAACTCATATTGTTTGTCATCACATCCAACATGCAAGGCCGTTGAAAATATTCCTCCATCGAACTTGGAGAATAGCACCTTATTCCATATGTAGTGCACCACTTTTGATCAAAAGTACTGCACTAGGGCCTCCTGGGTGGCGCAGTGGTCTAAGGCACTGCATCGCAGTGCTAGCTGTGACACCAGAGACCCTGGGTTTGAGCCCAGGCTCTGTCGCAGCCGGCCGCGACCGGGAGGTCCATGGTGTGACGCACAATTGGCCTAGCGTCATCCGGGTAGGGATATCCTTGTCTCATCACGCACTAGCGACTCCTGTGGCGGCCGGGTGCAGTGCACGCTGACCAGGACGCTAGGTGTACGGTGTTTCCTCCGGCACATTGGTGCAGCTTCCGGGTTGGAGGCGCGCTGTGTTAAGAAGCAGTGCGGCTTGGTTGGGTTGTGTTTCGGAGGACGCATGTCTCCCGAGCCCGTACGGGAGTTGTAGCGATGAGACAAGACAGTAACTACTAACAATTGGATACCACGAAATTGGGGAGAAAAGAAAAAAATACATTTAAAAACTTTAAAAGTATTGCACTATATAGTACGAAGGTACATCAGCTGATATCTCAAAGTGCTGTACAGAAACCCAGCCTAAAACCCCAAACAGCAAGCAATGCAGGTGTAGAAGCACGGGGGCTAGGAAAAACTCCCTCGAAAGGCCAGTCCTCTTCTGGCTGTGCCGGGGTGGAGATTTGGGGTGAACCTAGGTTAGAGGTTATAAATTGTCTGGATGCTCCACACTAACCAGCTCTACGGGAGGTGGGTCCATGCTGCTGAACATCTTGAAGAGCACAGTGATGTCGGCAGGGTTGAGTGCCCCTTTGGACAGCATTGCGCCCAGGGCCTGGCAGGCTCGAGGGTAGGCTGCTGCTGTGCCCAATGCCAGAGTAATCTGACTGGCATCATGGCCCCTGACATTAAAACATCACAAGGAACAGTAAAACACTCAAATTAACTTACGTACTTCAACTACTTTGTTCCCGGAGGAACATATAGCCTGTAATAAAATCCCATTCACTGTGTGATAGGTGAGACCATAATTTCTGTCTGTTCCACAAAGCTGCTCACTCAATGTTTATTGTAACACTGGATTTTACAAATAATAATAAAATAATTTGACAAAACGTAGAAATCAATTCAATTAAATAATATACATTTCCTCTAATTAGTATGGAATTCTGCCAAGATAGATGACATTTGTCAATGGCAATTGCTGTCTATAAGAGCCAAGAGCATAAGTGAATGTTGGCAAAATAATGTAGAGGACAGGATACCGCTGATGTGCAGACTTCTGTACTTCCTGGCCGATTCTGCGCATGGCCGATCCACCCTGCTCCTCCTGAGACATGATGGACATCATGGCCTGGGCAAACAGGTATGTGTGCTCCCCGTGACACACCATCTTCTGTGGAATGCAGAAAAGGAGGAGAGAACAGTTCAGCTCCAAACCAACAGACACTCATGCCAAAAGACAGGTAGCCTGTAACATCATGTGGTGTTACCCACGTCCATGCAATTTCATATTACTTAGAGCAATATTGATTGTAGTATCATTTTCGAATCAAAACCTCAAATACATCACATTTTCAAAACCATCAAACCAAGGATTTGTTCTTAGTGAGAATGATAGATAGGCCTAGATCTTTTCTTGGGAACACCCGTGCCGGTATTCATAAAGCGAGGTGTAGGAGTGCTGATCTATAATCAGTATTGCCTTTGTACAACCTAATGAATATAATTATATGGACAGGGGGACCTGATCGTAGATCAGCACTCCTTCTCTACAGGCCCAGAATCTGCATGTGGCTGGGTGAGACTCACAGCGAATTCTGGCAGGTTCTTCTCTAGGTTGTCCTCTCCTCCATCCAGCAGCGTGGCCAGAGAGGTCCTTAGGACCCTGGAAAACACCTCCAGCTGCTGGCACGCTGTCGACACACTCGTGATCTCCCCCTGGTAGCCCGCATCTGAGATGAGCTGAGGACACGCGCACACAGTCAGCAAGGAGGAGGAACATGGCACTGTTTGACCCATAATTACATCAGTTATTAACTGCTGGGTGATCATCAGTACTTTGACAGTGAAGTTGAGCATCAGACAGTCAGGGTGGGCCTCGGCCAGCTTGTAGAAAAGGTCTCTCCAGGTGGTGTGGGCAATCATCTGTTCCAGCCAGGCAGGAGTCTGAACAAACACAGAAGGACAGGGTTACTCTGTATACTATAGGGTTATGACTATACTCTGAGGGAAACAACAGTAAGAGTGAAAAAATACAGTAAGAGTGGGACAAAACAGCAGGAAATCATGAGATCACTTTTCAGCTATCGTTCACGTCCAAAGCATTAGTAGTTTGTCTATCACTGGTGACAGAGATCTCACCTCTCCCTCTACAGTAAAAATGGAGTCTGCCTTCTGGGGGTCAAAGTGCTTGATCAGGAGACTTTTCAAGTGATTCTCTACCCGCTCCTGCACCTGAGCAGGCTCTACACCTGAAGTACACAGAAAGATGGGGGGGGGGGGAACATGTAATTTAGGCTCTCTCTCAAACAGTGTGAGAAACCAAAACAAATTTGCAGTGATTGTGGACGAGTCCGGGCCTTGGTCCCAAACAGCCCACTACATAGGGGAATTAGTGCCATTTGCAGCTCAGCCCAGTGTTCTTTACCCATCTGGATGAGCCACTCTGCCAGCAGGTTGACAGTCTGTGCCACGGCAGAGTAGTTCTCAGACAGGAGCTGGATGACATGTTCAGGGGAGCCACCAGCCTGGAAATATCTGTGGAAACAGAAGTCTCTTCAGGAAATGGTTTGACTCTTCATACACTACTAGACACAAACACGTTCAATAATGGGTTTACGTTTTGAGGGTGTTGAAGACAGCAGGCTCCATGATGTAATCTCTGCTGGAGAACTTCTGTAGGCAGTCCTCCTGAACTTTCCCATCGTTCTCCCCTTCAACATAGTCGTCCTGCTAGATGGAAGTCACATCACTTCAGCCAAGGAAGGAACATCCTAAGATTGTAGCGATCACCATATACATTTGCGATTTGTCTGTCAAGCAATGAATCAACAGTCAGCAACAATGTAGAGCTAGCTCCCTGAACGCTACCATTTTGTTGTAAGGTTAACAGTGTACATTCACCAGCTACATTGTAAAGATTATGCTTACATTGCCATCCGGACCATCCCAGTCTCCAATATTCCTTTCGTAATATTCCTCGTCCATGATGACGAGAGAGTGAGTAGCTTTACAATATGAAGCACCCAGCAAGCTATAATAAAGCAAGTATCGATAATATTTTTGAAAACAAAACAATTGCCTAGGGTAAGCTAGCTAGCTAAAGGGGTAGTTCAAAAACATATATATCCGTCGGATAACTAAATGTCTGTAGAACATACGCCACCTTGTGGCGCGGCAGAATAAATGCATGTTTATGTAAACCGACAGATGCAGATTAATTCCTGTTGATTTGCCCTCTAAAATAATAAGAATACTTGCACCTACTTTAAATAGATGCACGACTGAGGGGTAAACCAAAGTAAAAAAGAACGATATGGAACAGTTTTGTGAAACGGTTTTAGGATTCGCTAGGAGAAAACAAAATGGTGGAAAATCGAGTACTGGGGAAATGAATGTCGTGTCTTCACTTGCAGTGGTTAAAGAAAATACAGTGGGAATTAAAGTATTTTGATACAAATATGGAACGAAATAGCCCAGCATCATAGCGTGCGCTTAATAACAATACATTTTGAAATATTTTAATATATTTGAATGTTAACTGATATTAGGGTTTATTTCAAATCTTTGAAAGATATCCAATATTTCCTTTAAAGTAATCATGATTAGCCCTCTACATCACTATGGATTATTCTATTAATTCTCAACCATTATAATCCCATTATGCTTTCTATAATTAAATATCATTCATGTCCATGAGAGAGACGGGTATTAGATGCCTACTTACTAGTAGTAGGCCTAGTTAAGAGTTTGGATAGCTTCCAAAAATGAAGGACAACATACACTTGTGAGAAAACATTTTATTCCTTATGCAAACTGCAACATATGATTCATATTTACCCAAAGGAGGAAAAAAGTCAAACGATACCAGTGGCAGTTAATTCGCACAGTTCCTTATGTTAGCTAGGTTGCAAGTTAAAAACACCACTTTCAACCTACAGCCTAGGAGGGCATTCTATAGGTTCTAGTATAGAACCATTTCTAAGCACAAACATAGCTCAGAAGAAAACTGAACTCCTATTAATTAGCAGTTCAGTATTTGCTCAGATAAATAATATTAGCTCTACATGAGAAGAAAATGGTTCACATTTCAGATGCATGTACAAAAACTGGGTTCCAAAAATGTTATCCAATTGACTTATTTTGGTTGAAAAATCCCTGTTGTCTTGTTACACATGCAAGTCAGTCAATTGAAAAAGTCTTGTTTCCTCCACTTTATTCTCCTTCGAAGACAGTTGGAACCTCATGCAGTACAATCTGCATCATGTCATTGATTGGAAGGATGAAATTGATTGGCTGTAAAGCCAGCCACTATAACAAAACGGTGATGGAAGAGCCTCAATAACTCTGAAAAGCAGACTGGGCTGGGATCAGGAAGATCAATGAGGAGGCAGTGGGACCAGAGCACAGCGAAGAAAGGAGGTTCACTGGGTGGTTATGCACCCAGAGCTGTGACTTATACTAAAAACTCATGATACTTCAAAACCATTCCTTTTGGTCCTCACTCCCTGATATGGTCTGGCTGTGTGCAGCTGATACAGATGTAGTCCTCTTTTTCAGCCTGCTCTGCAGATACTCCCACGCAGACCTGATGGAACCACTGCTGGCAGCTTCCGTCACACTGGACCCAATTCACCTGATAAAACGAGAGTGGGAAAGAGACACTGGTCAGATTCTGTATTGTTGCTGTATACTCACTTTATACAAATCATACTACATACTATTTTGAATATACTACAATAAGTCTGTTAGTTGATCTCTAAAACAATTTGACACAAGGGGAGGGAAAGCACATTGAAATGACCCACAACATTACGCAGTGGAGGGGGGTGTAATGCTAACCTGTTTCCCCTCTGGCTCTCGGCACCACGGTGCAGCGCACAGGGTGAAGTCTTCATCCGAGTCCGACAGGGAGAGGTCAGAGTGGGTGGCGGTGAGTGAAGAGGTCCCCTTGGCCTCCTGACTCCTCTCCTTGTTCAACTTGGGCTTCTTCTTGCGCGGCTTCTTGGCTTTGTCCTTGCGCTCGGAGCCCTCCTCCATGTGCCGCTTGGTCCTCTTTCCATTCACAGCCTCCTTCTTGGGACAGGCTACTCCATTCTGGTAACAGTAACCACACATGAAGGTCATACACATAATTAGAACACTAGAATGGACATAAACATTCTTATGATGGTCCAAAGATCAGCCATGATTTGCCAGTGCTGTAGTAATTTATCGTCACTGTATGCATGTAAACTAGATAGCCGGCCAGTTTTAGAGGAAATAATCCATAAATGGTTTTCAAATTAACCGCCAATATGCCAACATTCTATTCAAACAATGTTGTCAATCCACAGCCATACACTAGCTGAAATCAGTTGATAGGATTTAGATATGATGTAAATGCAACAAGTACTGATATTGTATCATACAATAGCATTCAGCTTTCCAAGAAAACAACATGAGACATTTATGTTCTGTTTACATATATTTTACAGGATATTTATAAAGCAATGTTTATATAAAACCTGTTTACTATAATTCCATTACACAATTTCTGATCCATCCCATGCCTTTTATTTTCCTGCATAAGTCAAAGGAGGAAATGCCTCTACTGCCCTTCATTCCAATTACACTGGTTTTGGATTTCTCGCTGCCCAAGATGGCTGCCATTTCCACCCAGTTATGAAACTTTGACATATCCCCTCTAGTAATTTAATATTGAACTCGACCAAAAACAATGGAATTGCCATGGAATCTTGTGGGGGAAAGAGCCATGGGGGAATGATCCCGTGTCTCCTCAGAGTACCACAGTACAAGTCATAATACCCATAAAACCTAATGGTCCAACAAAGAAACAGTTCTAATCGTTTTTCCACTATTCATTTTTCCCATAGGGGATTTTGGAAACACTTAAAATAAGGTCTGTTTTGTGTAGCCTTAACCTGGTGTGATATTTTGATAACCGTGTATAGTTTTGATAAGTCACCGTGTCCGAGATTTACATGGTTATCAAAATGTCACGCCAGGCTAAGCCTACACGAAACAGACCTTATTTGAAGTGTTTCTAAAAATTCCCCAAAACTTTTGGAACCATTTTGCTGTTTGACCGCTAGGTTTTATGACACCTCCACTATGGGGCTCTATGGCACCCCAGCAAAAT
Organism: Oncorhynchus masou masou; assembly: GCF_036934945.1. Lineage (NCBI taxonomy): Eukaryota > Metazoa > Chordata > Actinopteri > Salmoniformes > Salmonidae > Oncorhynchus > Oncorhynchus masou. Next base: position 53,589,112 of record NC_088216.1, on the reverse strand, counting down.
GTGTCTACATTTCGGCTATTCTTTATGTGTATTTCACACGACGTTGACATAAAAATCTGAGTATAATGCTTGTATGGATGTCAACCCCAACACGTTCATGTCATCGTTACCAGGGTAGCCTAGTGGCTAGAGCGTTGGACTAGTAACCGAAAGGTTGCAAGTTCGAATCCCCAAGCTGACAAGGTACAAATCTGTCGTTCTGCCCCTGAACAGACAGTTAACCCACTGTTCCTAGGCCGTCATTGAAAATAAGAATTTGTTCTTAACTGACTTGCCTAGTAAAATAAAAGGTAAAATAAATGTAAAAAAATCTGCATTACAGTTAAAAATGACTACCATCAACAATTTCTGTATGCTAGCTGTGCTAACCAAGTGATACGAGCGGGAGTTGGCATTTAGCAGTCACATCTTCTAGACCTGAAAAGGGACAACTTCTACATGTTATGCAGCGAAAACAGGCAAATTTAACTTAAGTAAGCACATTGTGGACCTGTAACAATACATAAATCATGACGGATTTGATGAATATCCCCTTTGTTAGATCAGCTTTGTTGAATGTGCGCCAATCTGGTCAATGGTATGTCTGCATTCCATTGACTCCTTTACCACATCTATTAGGCTCTCTAAAGTCATTAATGTGATGTTTTGGTTTGAATAATGTTTGTTTTGTAACTTTGTCATCTTTTAAATCATTCGATGTTTGTTTTACCATCGAGGAACACTTTGAAAATAAGTTTTAATTCATGCTTTTAAGTGCCATCCTCTGGGATCCAATGCACATCTTGTCGTATTATTTATTACCCAAATACAATTTAAAAAAATGTCAAACTGAAGGACACATTTTCAGAAACTTCATAAATCCATCAATATAACCATTATGTCAAGTGGTTAGCCTGCTACCTGAGCTCTGCCTTAAAGTAGTAGACTAGTATATGTTACCTGGTTGTGAGGGGGGCTCCCTCCCTGAGAGTTCTGCTGGTGTTGATCCTGCTCTGCGCTGTGCTGTGGAAAGGGGCTGTCTGTGTGGTGGTGATGGCGGGGGTCCAGTTTAATGAGGGATCTGTACAGCTGCTGGGTCTCAGGCAGAGTCACCTGCAGCAGGAAGCCTTCTACCATCAGCTCCTCCAGCTCAGGGCTCAGTCCTGAAACCAACAATACGGCTCAACACAGCCCTTTCAGGAATATATATATATATATTTTTTAAAGTGTCATTAATTTGATAAATATGATAGAAATGTGACTTGTTCTGAGAGGTTGGGGTATTAGATGTTGTTCCCAGCCCGACACTGACCCTGCAGAGGAATGCACTGGTGCTCCGTGTAGAACGACATGCTGTTTGTTTCCTGAGTTGGAGACGGAGCCCAGGTTGGACTAGACGAGGCCCAGCGCTGATGTGACATCGTCACAGCCACCCCCTCGGCGGAGGCCTGCTGCACCCGGTGCTGCCAGCGGACCGTCCTCTCGATGAGGAAGCGTAGGGCGTCACCCTCAGGCAGCCGCACCCGGATACGCTGCAGGGAGGCCAGCAGGGGCAGCACCCGGTCAAGAGGGGGTTTCTCCGAGAGTTGGCACTGGGGACACACCCAGGCCTGGTTGGGCAAGGGGTCCTGGTTAGAGCCTAAGACGCAGCTGCGGTGGAAGGCGTCACGGCAGAGCTCGCACTGCAGCATGGCACCTGACGGAGCCTTGTGGCACACACACACCCTCAATGCCCCACAGTCACCGGCCAGGAGGAGCTTGGACTCGTTGGAGGCCCTAAGGGCCAGCAGACTCTCCATCTCTTTCTGACGTACCTCAGCCAGAGTGGCCATCTACAGAGAGGGGAACCAGCACAGGTTGGCGTGACAACACGCAATACTCGCTACAGTATATGGAATACTGTATCAAACCATACATACATTTAATCATGCACCTTCATATTATGGGTCCTCATATCAATTTAGAGGAGTTCACTGATTGCAATAGCTGGGTGTAGTGGGCATCTTTAGAATATAGTGGAATTTAGTGAGTTCAATGGTCTGCGCTTTTGGTTTAAAAAAAACATGTAGACAGAGAGAGAGAGAGAGCAGCACGTACAGCAGAGGCAGAGTCCTTGCTCTCTGAGAGGGCCCTCTCCACATCACTCAGGCAGTCCAGCCTGACGCTGTTTCTCTCGCTGCACTGGGCCGCATCCTTTGCCCTTTTATACTTTGACTGCTGAGGCCCCGTCCCAGCCTCACACCGGGGGCACAGCACCTAAACACACAAAAGACACCAAGCCAAATCCCAAAAGACCTCAGGAGTGATTCTAAGACGAACACCCAGATGGCACACCATTTACTTTATAGTGTACTACTTTTGACAACCCCTAAGGTGTCTGATTATGTGTATTGGCATTAGATTGTTGTAGATGGTTTACCTCCAGCAGGGAGTAAGTAGAGTTCTTCATTAGAAAGGTCTTGGCAGCGCTCTCCTTCCAGGCCTGCACATCAAACACCAGGGAATCAAGTCGAGCAAGGGGGTCCAGCCAGACTGGGATGGCCTTGGCCCGGGACACCAGGTCAGTCAGGGTATCCAGCACAGGGATACGGCCTCCCAGCTACACACAAACAAACAAAAAAAACACAGAAAGACAAGTATATAGATACTCTTATAAGAAGTCTGGTTTTCTTTCCTTCTCTTCTCTCACTTTTCTATTTTCAGTCTGGCTAACCAGAAGCAGTTGTATTGTTATTTAAAAAGATATCAATATAGAATAAAACTATATTCATTCAGAAATATTTCCAATTACATGGGATCATAAACAAGAATGTAGTGCATTTCTTTTGACCAGGGACATTGTCAAAGACATGGCACCTTATTCCCCATGTATTGCACTTTGGGACATAACCTAAGAGGCTCATACCTGTAGGGTCTCTGCCTCCTGAAGCCAGTCTTTAGCCTGGTCCACCATGTCCTTCAGCAGCAGACAGTTGGGAAGATAGGCAGGGATACTAGCCACCTCCTGCAGAGCTTCCACAAGAGTTTCCACACAGTGACGTGGCCTGGAGATAATAGAAGCTAGGTTTAAAAACAAAAAAGATATGCACAGTACTGCTTTTATCTTCTGTCAAGACCTTTTCATATATTCCCCAAACCAGGTGGAACAAATGAGTCACTCATTTCCCAGTTCATATGGCTCTACAGTAGTCACTTATCACATTATCACTCAGGAGTTCTTTTTTCAGACGAGTTGAAATCTGACTAAACCGAGACAACTTTGAAGCAATGTTGCTTATAAAACAGTGGAATTAGTGCTCAGTATACCATGTTACTCTATTCAAAACGTTGACTGAAGTTCAGTTGTCAAATAACAACCTTATTGTCCAAGATGTCTCACTTTAGGCCAGTTTACCCTAATGGCTATGGGCCCATGCGCTGTTACTAGCATCTGTGTAAACTGTGGCGTAAGCCAGCAGAGCAGAGCACTGTCCCAACCCAATGATCCAGTTAAAAACACCAGGAAGCAGCTTTCAACTCTAAAAAATGCAAACCTTGCACTTTTCACTCTCTGCTGGCTGAACTTCTAAGCAGTTTTTGCAAGCAAGGTGTCAGTGCTATTTATGTACCATTTCAGTGTGCCTTATTTAGTTTTACGAGTCTCAATCAATTTTATTTAACTTGTTTTGTGCATCTCGTAGCCATTTCCTAATGAAAACATTTATATTTCTTTACTACTGAAGGGGGGCTGAAATGACTGATTTAGCCTCGGTTTCAAACAGTCTCATTAGGAAGACTGAGAACATGATTTCGGTCTTGGGGGCATAATTTGCAGTGGGTGTCTCGTGTGTTCGAATGTGGGAAGCGTTTGTACATTCAGTCTGCTAAAACAGTTAGTCACTCACCCTTCTATACAACTTGAAACAGTTTAACCAGGTCCCATATCCACAAAGCTTGTCAGAGAAGAAAATTGGTCATAAGTACTGAGAAGAGACACTTTACTTCTACTCTTATGGGTAAAATATAAAAACTATGCACGAAGCCTCTAACAATAAGGAGTCCCACCTACTCCACAGTTATTTAGGAGAGCTGTCCTAACCAGTTAAGAGCTACCAGCAGGTGTCTTGATTATAGAAAAAGGAAGCGAGTTAGTGGTTCCTGCGCAACAGACATGCAATTGCTTTGGAGCTGAAATAATGTTTTGATATTTCTATATGATCAACTCATAAATAATACAGACCTACATGCAACAGTATCTCTTGCGCTTTTGACAAAGATTTGACATGATATGCTGAAATAGTTATAACCACTAGGCTAATAAATCATTACATTTTTATTATTTCATTAATTTACATCATAAAAAAGATGGCCAAATCTATACACTTAAAAATTGGCCAATTGATAGCATCAAGGGCCTGTGTGTTCGGGAATTAATGATAGACCTTTCAAAATGTTTTATGCAACATTATCGGCAAGTAACTTATTGCCTACTGTGCCATAAGCGATTTAACGTGCCGAGTGTTGATGCAACAGCAATATTAACAAAATTCCACGTCTGGGTCATTCTATGAAATTGGTCAATCTGTTTTAAAACCAAAATGTATTAGTCATCCTTTAACATTATAAATCAACAAATTACAGCTTAATGCCCTTTTACAACAAAACATTTAAAAAAAATGTTTGTACTGCCTGATAATATTAAAAATGTTTTGATTAGTAACAATTTACTTTACACAACTGTTTAACACCAGTGACCAGTAAAAGACTTAACATCAGTAGGAACAGTAACAGTTACAGCAGTGACAACTATGCAGACAAGGTGGCATAGCTAAGATGGCAGCCACAGTAGTTCAAAACACACTTAACACTAGAACCGCCAAGACTATCAATCTCAATTTGTAATTTCAATAAAAACCTTGAACCCACCTGTCCCTGACTTTTTCTAAATGTGTTTTTACACCATCAGTACTTTGAGATAAATATCATAAGATTAAACTTTTCGCATTTCATCCTTAAAAAAAAGCGCACGACAATCAAAATGACTGTATGCATATTTAACATTAGAATACTTGGGCCTCGACGAGTACCAATAGTCACCATTCTAATAAATCCATTTAATATACAATCAAAAACATACATTATTATTTTGTTTAGAATGGTCATAAAAAAAAACACATGATACCGTTACGTTCCCCAGCAAGAAAACCAAAAATGTCACTCAAGCAGAAGGGGGAACTAACAAAGGTTCACTGACCAACAACCAAAATGAAAAACATGACTAGCAACAACAACTGGAACCTAAAAAGATACTCACCATGTGTACCCACTAAATTTTCCCAAGACGCAAATAAAAGAACACACACCAAAATTAAATACAGGAAGAAAACCAAATAAGTGAAGCAAAACAAAAAACAAAAACAGGAAAAACAGATTAAGGATTGTTTTTCTAGAAATCAAAATGGGGAGAACCAACTAAAGGTGTCAGTGCATGCTCAGAGTTTGTGTACTGGTAATCTGTCTAGCACTGCGGTCTTATGAACGTTAGCCTGTTTAAAAGGTCCTGCCCATGTCGGCTACGAAGAGCATGATCACACAGTCATCCAGAACAGCTGGTGCTCTCATGCATAGTTTAGTGTTTCTAGCCTCGAAGCGCACATAAAAAGGTATTTAGCTTTTCTGGTAGGTTTGCATCACCTGGACAGCTCGCAGCTGGGTTTCCCCTTTGTAATCTGTGATAGTTTGCAAGCCCTGCCACATCCGACAAGCATCAGAGCCAGTATAGTAGGACTCGATCTTGGTCCCGTGTTGACACGTCACCCGTTTGATGGTTCATCTGAGGTTGTAGAGCGATTTCTTATAAGCTTCCCGATTAGTGTTCCGCTCCTTGAAAGCGACAGCTCTAGCCTTTAGCGCAGTGTGGATGTTGCCTGTAATCCATGGCTTCTGGTTGGGATATGTACATATGCGGGGACAATGTCATCGATGCACTTATTAATAAAGCCAGTGACAGATGTGGTAAACTCCACAATGCTGTCGGATGAATCCCGGAACATATTCCAGTCTGTACTAGTGAAGGAGTCCGGTAGTTTAGCATCTGCTTCATTGGACGACTTCTGTATTGAGCGCGTCACTGGTACTTCCTGTTTTGAGTTTTTGGTTGTAAATCAGGAGTATAGAGTTGGTCAGATTCGCAACATATGGCGAGGGAGAGTTTTGTATGTGCGTGTGTGTAGTAAAAGGTGATCTAAAGTTTTTTCCGCCTTAGTTGCACATGTGACATGGTAGAACGTTTTTTTTTTCCTGCGTTAAAGTGACTGGCCACTAAGAGAGCATTTTCTTGTTTGTTTATGGCCCTAGACGGCTCATTGAGTGCGGTCTCAGTGCCAGCATCAGTTTGTGGTGGTAAATACACTGCTACCAAATTTTTTTTTTTAAATAGTAGCGTTCTCCTGGCATCTACCAAACCCAGATTCATCTGTCGTACTACTAGATGCATGATTCATTACTCCAGAGAAAGTGCTTGCACTGCTCCAGAGTCCAATGGCGGCGAGCTTTACGCCACTCCAGCCAATGCTTGGCATTGCGCATGGGGATCTTAGGCTTGTGTGCTGCTGCTCGACCCTGGAAACCCATTTCATGAAGCTCCCGAACAGTTATCGTGCTGACGTTACTGCTAAAGGCAGTTTAGAACTAGGTAGTGAGTGTTGCAGTCGATTTTTACGCACTACAGCACTCACCGGTCCTGTTCTGTGAGCTTGTGTGGCCTACCACTTCGCAGCTGAGCCATTGTTGCTCCTAGACATTTACACTTCACAATAACTGCACTTAGTTGACCGGGGCAACTCTAGCAGGGAAGAAATTTGACAAACTGACTTGTTGGAAAAGGGGCATCCTATAATCAGCATAAAAATAAAAAAAATACAAAATAGTACAATTGGCCAGGAGACCATAAAACTGCCACCATTCCCTCCGGCGCCATTATATTGCTGCTCAACCTAAGGAAATTTATAGCGATGCCACATTAGCTGTCTTCAACCAGAGAAGTTGTTTTTTCGGTTCAGTTGCGCTTGAAAAATGTTTTATTACTCAAGTCAGGAAAGACGTTTACAGCCCTGTCTCAGGTTGACTCCTACTACAGCTAGGAGTCTACAGCCCTGTCTCAGGTTGACTCCTACTACAGCTAGGAGTCTACAGCCCTGTCTCAGGTTGACTCCTACTACAGCTAGGAGTCTACAGCCCTGTCTCAGGTTGACTCCTACTACAGCTAGGAGTCTACAGCCCTGTCTCAGGTTGACTCCTACTACAGCTAGGAGTCTACAGCCCTGTCTCAGGTTGACTCCTACTACAGCTAGGAGTCTACAGCCCTGTCTCAGGTTGACTCCTACTACAGCTAGGAGTCTACAGCCCTGTCTCAGGGCAAGAGTTTTCCATGTACATTGTTCCATGTAGAATATAACCACTACAAACACCTCTTTCTATGACAGACGGATCAGGTAAAAGCTATGATCCCTTATGTCATTTGTTAAATCCACTTCAGTGTAGATGAAGGGGAGGAGACAGTTTAAAAGATGGTACACATACACAATCCATGTCCATTCAGAGGGTGAATGGGCAAGACAAAAGATTTAAGTCCCTTTGAACAGAGTATGGTAGTAGGTGTCAGGCAGACCAGTGTGTGTCTCATGAACTTCAAATTTGCTGGGTTTTTCACACTCAACAGTTTCCCATGTGTATCAAGAATGGTCCCCCACCCAAAGGACATCCAGCCAACTTGACAATTGTAGGAAGCATTGGCGTCAACATGGACCAGCATTCCAATGGAACGCTTTCGACACCTTGTGGAGTCCATGCCCCGACGAATTCATAATGGGCAAAAGGGTGTGCAACTCAATATTAATAGTGTCCCCAATGTTAGGTACACTCAGTGTATATAAACCCTGGATTGCTGATGCTATGTATTGGCTATTGAGTGGCTGAATGGAATTCTACAGTATTTCAATTAAAATGTTAAGGACAAAATTACATGCATTTAAGTATTTTTTGTAGTGGTGGGGACAGTAACAGTAATCTCTAAAAATGATACTTTAAGGAAAACATTTTATATTTTCAGACATTTATGTTAAGCTCACATAATATAATGTAAAAATGTATGCATTAAGGTATGTAACAGAATAATGTAGACATTAATAAAGGCATTTCTGTAGCTTCCAAAATATTTTCTAAAATGGTGATGAGTGACAAGACGTGGCTTAAACACAGCGCCCCCCCATCAGTCATCTAGTGTGTGTGTGTGTGTGTGTGTGTGTGTGTGTGTGTGTGTGTGTGTGTGTATATATAAATCATTGCATATTCAGTTACAGTACTGTCGAAGCCACTCGCCTCCTCGTCTGCCTCTCACCTAGCCTCCATGAGGCGGAGTGCCCGCTCCTCCCAGTGCTCCGACATGGTAAGCAGCTCCTGCAGGTGGGCCATAGCCCTCTCCACTGAGCTGTGTGGGGCCAGGCCCACCCCCTGGTCTATCAGCCTCCGCATGGTGTCCAGACATAGGCTGTGTGGCCGGACACTGGCTCCCTTAACCCCGTCTAGCCAGCGGGCCTGCTCCAGCCTCTCCCTGAGCAGGGCCAGCTGGGGAAGATCCACATCCAGGCCCAAGCTCAGGTCCAGCAGGCCCTGCAGCGCCACTGGGCTGGGGGCCTCGTCAGAGAGGAGCTGCTCACTGCTCTGCTGGAAGTCATCCACACGGGTCAGCAGGTCCTGGGGGAAATACAAGCAGGTTAAAGCGCTAATCAATTAGTTATTTTTCAGTGTTCTCCTGGTCCTAAAAGACTATGGTGGCTTGTAGGTAGGCTTTTGTCCCAGCCTAGTGTCACATCAAGTAATCAATCAACTCATCAAGACTGCTGAGCTGAGTCAGGTGTGTTAGTGAAGTGAGAAACAAAGTACTTGTCTTGTTACTGTGGTGGTAGTAGGTCCTCCGGCACCAATCACCATGCATTTACTTTAATGTCATTTAACTAACATGCTGACCAAACCGCTCGCATGTTGATTTTGTCCACCCACACCAGACACGATCAGGACACTCAGGTTGAAATATCAAAACTCTGAACCAACTACATTAATATGGGGACAGGTCGAAAAGCATTAAACCTTCATGGTAATTTAGCTAGATAAATTAGCTACTAACAGCAAGCTGTCTTAGGATATAAACATTGGGTTGTTATTTTATCTGAAATGCACAAGGTCCTCTACTCCGACAATTAATCTAGAGATAAAAGGGTAAACAGATAGTTTCTTGTAATCTCCCCTCCTTCAGGCTTCTTTTTTGGACTTTATATGATGGTTGGCATCCAACTTTAAGGTGCTTTACCACCACCAAATGGACTGGAGTGTGGACCTCAGTTCATCATTCAATCACCCACATGGGTATATGCCCCTAAAAACTAATGAGGAGATGGGAGAGGTGGGACTTGCAGCGCTTCAAAAGTCACAAATAGAACCAAGTTCTACTTTAGCGCCTGGCTACGCAGATGCTCGTTGACGCGCACAAGCATTGTGGGTGCAATGATTGAATAACATGTATGTGTACATTTATTTTTGGTGTGGTCAGCATGTAAGGTAATTAAGTCAACCATATATCAAGTAAAACCTTCCTAACACCTACCTTAAGTAAGGGGGCCTGGCGGATGCTGCAGGGCAGGTTGTGCAGCTGCCTGACAAATGACCTGAGCTCCTCCACTGTCAGCAGGTTCTGGCTCTGGGACTTCCTTCCACCTGAACGATACCTGACAACAACACACTAGATCAGAGACACGGCTAACATTCAGGGCACACAAGCTGGAATACATTTTCACGAAAGCACATTTGCTCTGCGATAGATTTGTGTCCTGTCCAGGGCGTGTACATCAAGCTGCCTTTGGCTCCTACCCTATAAGCTGTTCTGGCTTGTCAGGCCAAAGCTTGCGCAAGGCTACTTACTTACGTTATTGCTTTCAGAATTAGCTATCATTTGGCTAACTATGTGGCAAAAGAATACAAGAATCAGGTATGGTAAAGGATGTGAACTAGGAATGCACAATATAAAATCGGTAAGCATATCGGACGATATTTGCTAAAAATGCCAACATCGGCATGGGCCCGATATCTAGTTTAACGCTGATGTGCATACCTATATAACGTAGGCAGATGACAATGACGCCATGAAAAATACTGAGCTACATGTGCAACACAGCATTCCTAACCTGGCCCACAATGTCTGCTGTGTGGATCTATTTTGAAGAAGTTTCAAAGGAAGATAACAAAAAGGCCATACGCAACATTTGTGCTGCTATTATTTCCAGAGGACAGGAGAAAGTGAAATCTTTCAATACCACAAACCTAATTACTAATTTTAAATTGCATTACCCCCAGACGTTCGGCGACTACAAAAGAAGAAAAACTAAGCTCACACTTCCAACAAGTTCAAGTCGAGCAGTCCTTTGAAAGAGTAACAATATTTCAGCGAGACAACTCAAAGGCAAAAACCATTAACGCCAAGATAATGGTATTCATTGCCCTTGACAATAAACTGTTCTCTGTCGTGGAGAATGTTGTAATTTCGGTTCATCCCTAATTTTAACATTAGAAAGCATTTTAAATGGGCCTCCCGAGTGGTGCAGTGTTTTAACGCAGTCGTCAGTTCAACTGGGTTTCCTCTGACAAATTGGTCTGGCTGGCTTCCAGGATAACGGGCAGGTGTTAAGAAGCGCGGTTTGGCGGGTCATGTTTCGGAGGATGCATGACTTGACCTTCACCTCCCGAGCCCGTTGGGGAGTTGCAGCGACGAGACAAGATCGAAATTGGGGAGAAAAGGGGGTAACATCTTTTTATTAAAAAAGCATGATAATACAATAATATAAATCATGTGTGTTTATAGGCACACAGCCTACCTGGTCTGTCTCTTCCCAATGAGTAGCTGCTGGGCCACCACAGCACACTTCTCAGCATCCAGGGTGACTGTGCGGAGCTGCCGCAGGAGGTCACTCTGAGGGAACCGCTTCACCTCTGCCTCCACCACCAGGGAGCGCAGCTCTTCCAACCCTGAACACACATAAATAAACCAACATGGCTTTAAAACACAGTCATCAATGCATTCAAAGAATCACAGTCCAATGATCAAGTAAGCTGTACAATTAGCAAAGAGTAGAGAATAATCTATTTTAAACTATTCTGGTATTCTGTGTGCATCCTTAGACAAAGACAACATATCTGGGTGATGAGGAGTACAAAACATTCTATGAACATCTGGTCTTCTTTGGGTTATGCAAATAAGCAACCAAAACATTTAGCGTTTTATTACGTAAGGAATCATTTGAATTACAAAGATGCCTGAACCCAAAGAGGTATCCTACTTAGGGTTACAACTTACCACTTTTCTTGTCTTGTTTGGCCTCCAGGATGTCACTGACATGGGAGACCCAGTATGTGTAGGACTCAGCACGCAGAGTGACTGCTTCCATCATGGGGTAGAGCTCAGCCATGGTAAACCTGTAGCTGTAGACCAAGACACAGGTCTAGTGTGTTTGAGGACTAATCCTGGCTGAATAACAGCTGTCACAATTGGTGATTTTCTAGCCAGGTGACCCATATCTTTTTAGTGTTTCGTCTTTATCAGAAGGTCTAGGCCTTTAGATGTTTCAATGCTGCGCACTCCAACTTTGACCCTTACTTTAAGTTGACACGTTCTTAAAGGGGCATTTTAGTTGAGAACATAAAAAAAATTAAAATTAAAATACATTTGTGCCTGGGATCTGTAAATTTGCACTTGAGGTGTTGGCTGCGTGTTTCTGTAAAACATGGGTTGTACATAATGAGGGGGACATGATGTATATTAACATTATGTGGCCATTTAGAACTAACTTGGCTGTGGATTGACTTACTTGAGTGTGAGTTCACTGGAGGTACAGGAGCAGAGGTCGTGGGCATGGTGCAGACACACCAGCTGGCCAGGGCTGCAGGGACAGGTGAGGGCAGACAGGTAGCAGGTGGTCCTGCATTTGGAACACTGGCGCTCCTCATCTGGCAGCAGGTCGTACTCCGCCTGCTGGGAACGCTGCACGCCCTGGGAACACAGATACGGTCATCAACACACACCCACAGATTAGTTGTGTCAAAGAGATCACACACAGACACCCACACCTAGAGCCATACTAGGAGTAGAGTCAGGGATGACCCGGGCACATAGACACATGTGGAGGAAAGTTAACTGTGGCCATTTCAAATCAAATTGTATTGGTCGCATACACATATTTAGCTGATGTTATTGCAAGTGTAGCGAAACGGTGCAGTAATCTAATACACAACTCTAAAAAAGTTAAAGAATGGAATTAAGAAATATTAGGAAGAGCAATGTCAGTGTATAAATCAATGGGATGTATAGACATTATGGACAGTAGATATATTATTCTATCTATGTAGAGCAATAGTTCAATTGGATAGGACTAGAATACAGTATATACAGTGCATTCGGAAAGTACTCAGACCCCTTCTTTCCCCACATTTTGCTACATTACAGCCTTATTCTAAAATTGATTAAATCTACACACAACACCCCATAATGAAAAAGCAAATACAGGAGACATTTTTGCAAATGTATAAAAAATTAAACACGGAAATATCACATTTCCATAAGTATTCAGACCCTTCACTAGGTACTTTGTTGAAGCACCTTTGGCAGCGATTATAACCTTGAGTCTTTTAGGGTATGACGCTACAAGCTTGGCACACGTGTATTTGGGGAGTTTCTCCAATTCTTCTCTGCAGACCCTCTCAAGCTCTGTCAGTTTGGATGGGGAGTGTCGCTGCACAGCTATTTTCAGGTATTGCCAGAGATGTTTGATCGGGTTCAAGTCCAGGCTCTGGCTGGGTCACTCAAGGACATTGAGGCTTGTCCCGAAGCCACGCCCTGCGTCGTCTTGGCTTTGCGGTAAGGGTCGTTGTCCTGTTGGAAGGTGAACCTCGACCCCAGTCTGAGGTCCTGAGCAGGATTGCATCAAGGATCTATGTACTTTGCTCCGTTCACCTTTCCCTCCTGACTAGTCTCCCAGTCCATGCTGCTGAAAAACATCCCCACTGCATAATGCTGCCACCACCATGCCTCACTGTTGGGAGGTGCCTGATTTTCCCCAGACGTGATGCTTGGCATTCAGGCCAAAGAGTTCAATCTTGGTTTCATCAGACCAGAGAATCTTGTTTCTCGTGGTCTGAGAATCTTTAGGTGCCTTTTGGCAAATCCCAAGCGGGCTGTCATGTGCCTTTTACTGAGGAGTGGCTTCTGTCTGGACACTCTACCATAAAGGCCTGATTGGTGAAGTTCTGAAGAGAAGGGAAAACCTTCCAGAAGGACAACCATCTCCAGAGGAACTCTGGAGCTCTGTCAGAGTGAACATTGGGTTCTTGGTCACATCCGTGACCAAGGCCCTTCTCCCCCATTGCTCAGTTTGTCCGGGCAGCCAGCTCTCGGTAGAGTCTTGGTGGTTCCAAACTTCTTCTATTTAAGAATGACGGAGGCCACTGTGGTCTTGGGGACCTTCAATGCGGCATCATTTTTTTGGTACCCTTCCTCAGATCTGTGCCTCGACACAATCCTGTCTTGGAGCTCCACGGACAATTCCTTTGACCTCGTGGCTTAGTTTTTATCTAACGTGCACTGTCAACTGTGGGACCTTATATAGACAGGTGTGTGCCTTTCCAAATCATGTCCAGTCAATTAAGTTTACCACAGGTGGACTTAAGTTTTAAAAACAACAAGGATGATCAATGTAAACAGGATACACCAGAGCTCAATTTTAAATCCATTAGCAAAGAGTCTGAATAAAGTATTTCTGTAAAAATTAAAATAAAAAAAACACTTTTCGCTTTGTCATTATGGGGTATTGTGTAGATTTATGAGGAAAATGTATATTTAATCATTTTTAGAATAACTTTTGTATATAAACTCAGCAAAAAAAGAAATGTCCCTTTTTCAGGACCCTGTCTTTCAAAGATAAATTGTAAAAATCTAAATTACTTCACAGATATTCACCAGAACGAACAATCCCTCCATCAGTGCTCAGACTGTCCGCAATAGGCTGAGAGAGGCTGGACTGAGGGCTTATAGGCCTGTTGTAAGGCAGGTCCTCACCAGACATCACCGGCAACAACGTTGCCTACGGGCACAAACCCACCGTTGCTGGACCAGACAGGACTAGCAAAAAGTGCTCTTCACTGACGAGTCGCAGTTTTGTCTCACCAGGGGTGACGGTCAGATTCACATTTATCGTCGAAGGAATGAGCGTTACACCGAGACCTGAACTCTTGAGTGGGATCGATTTGGAGGTGGAGGGTCAGTTATGGTCTGGGGCGGTGTGTCACAGTATCATCGGACTGAGCTTGTTGTCATTGCAGGCAATCTCAACACTGTGCGTTACAGGGAAGACATCCTCCTCCTGCCATACTGCTCGTTCTGTGCATGATTTCCTGCAAGACAGGAATGTCAGTGTTCTGCCATGGCCAAGAGCCCAGATCTCAATCCCACTGAGCACGTCTGGGACCTGTTGGATCAGAGGCTGAGGGCTAGGGCCATTCCCTCACAAAATGTCAGTGAATTTGCAGGTGCCTCGGTGGAAGAGTGGGATAACATCTCACAGCAAGAACTGGCAAATCTGGTGCAGTCCATGAGGAGGAGATGCACACCGGATACGGACTTACTTTTGATTTTGACCCCCCCCCCCCCTTTGTTCAGGGACACATTATTCCATTTCTGTGGAACTTGTTCAGTTTGTGTCTCAGTTGTTGAATCTCATGTTAATACAAATATGTACACGTTAAGTTTGTTGAAAATAAACACAGTTGACAGTGAGAGGACGTTTATTTTTTTGCTGAATTTATATATCACACACACAGTCAAAGGTTCACACACCTACCCATTCAAGGGTTTTTATTTTTACATTGTAGAATAGTGTAGACATCCAAACTATGAAATAACACATGGAATCATGTAGTAACCAAAAGTGTTAAATCAAAATATATTTTATATGTGAGATTCTTCAAAGTAGCCACCCTTTGCCTTGATGACAGCTTTACACACTCTTGGCATTGTCTCAACCAGCTTCATGAGGTAGTCACTTGGAATGCATTGCAATTAACAGGTGTGCCTTGTTAAAAGTTCATTTGTAGAATTTCTTTCCTTCTTAATGCATTTGAGCTCATCAGGTGTGTTGTGACAAGGTAGGGGTGGTATCAGAAGATATCCCTATTTGGTAAAAGACCAAGTACACATTATGGCAAGAACAGTGCAAATAAGCAAAGAGAAATGACAGTCCATCATTACTTTAAGACATGAAGGTCAGTCAATACGAAAAATTTCAAGAACTTTTAACATTTCATTCAAGTGCAGTCGCAAAAAACATCAAGCGTTATGATGAAACTGGCTCTCATGAGGACTGCCACAGGAAAGGAAGACACGGAGTTACCTCTGCTGCAGAGAATAAGTTAATTCGAGTTACCAGCCTCATAAATTGCAGCCCAAATAAATGCTTCACAGAATTCAAGTAACAGACATCCCAACATCAACTGTTCAGAGGAGACAGTGTGAATCAGGCCTTCATGCTCGAATTGCTGCAAAGAAACCACTACAAAGGACACCAATAATAAAAAGAGACTTGCTTGGGCCAAGAAACACGAGTAATGGACAGACCAGTGGAAATCTGTCATTTGGTCTGATGAGTCCAAATTTGAGATTTTTTGGTTCCAACCGCCGTGTCTTCATGAGACACAGAGTAGGTGAACGGATGATCGCCGCATGTGTATTTCCCACCATGAAGCAGGAAGGAGGTGGTGTGATGGTGCTTTGCTGGTGACACCGTCAGTGATTTATTTAGAATTCAAGGCACACTTAACCAGCAGGGCTACCACAGCACTCTGCAGCGATACACCATCCCATCTGGTTTGCACTTAGTGAGACTATCATTTGTTTTTCAACAGGACAATGACCCAACACACCTCCAGGCTGTGTAAGGGCTATTTGACCAATGAGAGTGATGGAGTGCTGCATCAGATGACCTGGCCACAACCACCCGACCTCAACCCAATTGAGATGGTTTGGGATGAGTTGGACCGCAGAGTGAAGGAAAAGCAGCCAACAAGTGTTCAACTTTTGTGGGGTACTCCTTCAAGACTGTTGAAAAAGTATTCCAGGTGAAGCTGGTTGAGAGAATGCCTAGAGTGTGCAAAGCTGTCAAGGCAAGGGGTGGCTACTTTGAATAATCTCAAATATACTTTGATTTGTTTGGTGGTTACTACATGATTCCATGTGTTATTTCATATTTTTTATGATGTGTTCACTATTATTCTACAATGTAGAACATTTGAATGAGCCCTTGAATGAGTAGGTGTGACCAAACTTGATTGTATATATACACATACAGTACCACTCTCCAAGTGCACTGTATGTGCCGGTATGAGAAGGCCTCTCACCATCTTGCTGACTTTGTCCCTCAGCTTGTCTTCCTCCTGGAGCATGACGGTCATGTCCCTCTGCACAGCCGAGGCAAGGGCCACATCCATGGTGGTGTCCGCCTTGGACGCCATCTTGCAGACCATCTCGTCATGGGAGAAGACACAGTACCTATTCAGCTGCCGATAGTGGTCCACACACATGCGGCCCATGGGCATCTGAGAAACAGCGGGAGGCATTGGATTAGAACTATACTCTACCATCGATTTAACACCATCAACAAGATTCATACACAGTGCTGGTTACATCAGTGATAACCAAACTTGATCCAAAGAGCTACAGGGTATAAAGGCTTTTGTCCACTGCTCATTAGAAGCAACTTCCGGTTATTAAATTACTAGCTTCTGTATGGTATTTATGTGGGACTTCGTGGCATCTTACCCAGTCCATGGTGCAAAAGTTGACAGCCTCAGCGAAGTTGAAGCCCTGGTTAAATCCACTATGGTAGGCTCTGGGGAAGGTGATGACAAACTCGCCAGAGCACTGATTGGTGCGATAAATCTAGAGAAGAGTAGGTATGAAGTCATGGTTAGACCATAGCTACACACAATGTTATCTTTTTTCACTTACCCACCTGCCTTCATCACTGTATGTGTGTTGTTGGTGGGTGTGGTACTTACGGGGACGCCGTGGTTCATGAGTGTGTTGGGGTTCATGATGGTGACCAGCTGGTGCAGGAGGTCAGGCTGGGACTCAAACAGCTCGGGGGCCAGTTTCCTCATCACCCACTCCAGCTTCTCTGCAGCGTATCCCGGAACCCCGTACCACGTCTTGGGCTCTCCCCTGAGAACACAGATGCCATTGTCTCAAAAACACTGACATTATCAGTTAAGCTTGAGGTGTATTCTTGTGTGGTAATACTACGTCAACCAATAAACTAACTCCAATAGTAAACAAGCATATGGGTTTCAAAAGACTCCTCAGAATAAAAGAAGCAGAGACTATTTGCTTAGACCTCTACACAATGCTTGATACCTAGGGCCAAGTTATCCCAGGTCCAGACACAAGGTCATATTATACTATACTGATGGCCTGTGGGGCCTTAAGAGGACACCTGTCTGTACCAGTGCAAGTAGTTGATGGAGTAGCTCCAGTGGTCCTCAATGTGCCAGCAGAAGGAGGAGAAGCACATGCCCACGTAGAGCCAGGGTAACTTCATCCCACAGATGTCGGCCGTAATGTGAGTCAGCACCGAGGAGTCCATCACGGGCATGTTGTTCAGGTTCCAGCCACTGCTCAGGTAATTCTAAACGTCAGAGAAAGGACAAGTTCAGGCGAGACTGAACTCAGGGTGACAGTCTAAGATACTGGGTCTGAGATGCTACTTTACTGGGAAGGGTTTAATCTGCATTAGAACTCCAATATCACCATAAATACTAGCAGGGTCTCTGAGGGGCATAGATTTCTGGGAGGTTGTGATTATTAGCTACTTGCTAGCTAATGATTGTCTCACTTCTAGATCTAGAAAATATTGTGAGAGGTAGATTCTAAAGAAATGAATTATCTTTAGGTGACAAACTGCTCTCTAGATCAGAGATGATGCACTGTTGCAATGATGTTGTGGTAAAATAAACTTCATAATCCTCCCAACACCTAGCCTATGTTAACCTGTAAGAGAGCCTTTGTACCTCATCCTCAGGGGAGACTTGGAATCGTCCGCCTCTGATGGGGAAGCCACTCCCAAACTCCTTGGAGGCGATGTCTGCCCCATACTCCACAGTAACGTCCTCTTCGATTGTGCTGACCAAGCGCCAGAACTCCTTCTCCACTAGCTCTGTTGGAACCATCTGACAGACAGAGAAAGACACACCGTTACCTCAACTTCCGACCGAGCTCCATCTAATACAGTCAATATCAGGCTGGAGTTCAGAAGCACGCCACTGAGAAAATATTTTGAAATGGAGGATCCATTTCAAACTTGTTAAATACAAATATTTCCCAGTTCTCCCTCTACTAATCACCACATATACTGCCAAACTTACATGAACCGGCATGTTGAAGTAGTCTGACTTGAAGGAGTCTGCCATGTCCCCAAAAGTGCGTAGAGAGTAGTCCCTGCCAGCCTGCTCGAAACCAAAGGCTACCTGAGGTTTGCAACACTCCTGTGGGGAAGACAAGAATGGGAAGTAAGCACTAATACAGCAAATGTCACCTTTAAATAAAACAAAATAAAAACAGGAGAAGAATTCCATTGAGTAGCTACAGAAAATAACATACAGAAGAGCAGAATTTGAGCATGCTTTTGTCGAGCTGTGCGTTTGCCTTTACAGTGAAAACAATATTGGAGTTTCCATTTCCAGACTACTGCTGCTGCAGTGTTCAGCAGCTTCCCCAGTGGACGGGGTGTGTGGAGTGTGTTGACAGAGTAGTATGGTAATTGGGTCTGGAAGAGAGAGAGGCCGTCTGTCACCTGAGCAAGGCACTTGGGACACCTCCAGTCTCCTTTGGGGACATCGTGGAGGGGCGGGATCAGACAGAAGGTGTGGTAGCTGTCGTCACAGCCGTCACACAGCAGCAGGCGGTCCTCTTCGCTCCCGCTGCCACACACCAGACACATGTACTGGTCCACCTGAGACAGACAGACACAGCGACACATACACTTTTCAGCTAAAACATTGCAAAATGGCTGCCATAGATCAATCAGGTGGGTGGATGGGATGAGTTACTTTTGAGAGAAACCTGACCTGTATAAATGCTCCCCATTATGGTTATTATAATCATTACCATCATCATAGTAATAATGAAGAGACAATTAGCCCTGATTAGCTAAAATACATTAGCATATATAAAGGTGCTTTACTCACTGTGGGGTCGTTTTTCTTAGTCAGCATGTTTTCTTTGTCACTTGTTATTGGCTCCTCATGCTCGGTGGCTTCCTGTTTCACCTGAACAGGTAACACTTTCACTGAAATACATTTATCACATTGTTAATGGAGGCCAAGGAATACAATATGTACTAATATAAACAACCCTGTTCTAATGAACACTGAACAAAAATAAACGCAACATGAAGTGTTTGTCCCATGTTTCATGAGCTGAAATAAATGATCCCAGAAATGTTCCATATGCACAAAAGGCTAATCTCGTTCAAATTGTGTGCAGAAATTTATTTACATCCCTGTTAGTGAGTATTTCTCCTCTGCCAAGATAATCCATACACGTGACAGGTGTGGCATATCAAGAAACTGATTAAACAGCGTGATCATTACACCAGGCACACCTTGTGCTGGGAACAATAAAAGGGCACTCTAAAATGTGCAGTTGTATCACACAATGCCACAATGGTCTCAAGTTAAAGGAGCTTGCAATTGGCAAACTGACTGCAGGAGTGTCCACCACAGCTGTTGCCAGAGAACTGAATGTTAATTTCTCTACCATAAGCCGCCTCCAACATCCATTTAGGGAATTTGTCAGTACGTCCAACCGGCCTCACAATCACAGACCACATGTATGGCGTTGTGTGAGCTAGCGGGACTCTGATGTCAATGTTGTGAACAGAGTGCCCCATGGTGGCGATGGGGCTATGATATGGGCATGCATAAGTTATGGACAATGTACACCGAACAATTGCATTTTATTGATGGCAATTTGAATGCGCAGAGATACTGTGACAAGATCCTGAGGCCCATTATCATGCCATTCATCTGCCTCCATCACCTCATGTCTCAGAATGATAATGCGCAGCCCCATGTCACAAGGATCTGTACATAGTTCCTGGAAACTAAAAATGTCCCAGTTCATCCATGGCCTTCATACTCCCAGTCATGTAAAATCCCTAGATTAGGGCCTAATGAATTTATTTCAATTGTATGATTTCCTTATATGAACTGTAACTCAGGAAAATCTCTTAAATTGTTGCATTTATATTTTTGTTCAGTATACATTTAAAATATGGTAAAAAAAAGGTACATTCTCTAAATCATTTTACTTTTAAAACATTTCTTTAAAATGCAATAATTCCCAAGACTTAAATTAATCCAGAAACTGTTTTTTAGTTAATGAAAAATATTCAGTTCTTTCACATTGCACTAAACTATGCCAGAGGACAGAGCTTACCCGCCTGTGGCTCTGGCTTGGCTACGTAGGAGCCCATCCTCCTCCTCAGGTTGGGCCGGTTCTCACAGTCCTCCTCGGTCACCGTCTTCATACAGCCTTCCTGCCAGAGAGAAAGAGAAGAGGGGTCCATGCCATGTGGACCACGACAGGAATTTCAGGGATAGCAACATCCTTTTTATGAGCTCACAATTGCATACACACAAAAGCTCTTTGGTTTGGTGTCCAGAAATACATGCAAAGCTGCAAACCACTGCTTGTCTGCATTGGGTCACTGGGCTTTTGTTTTACAGGGTGTTAGTCATCCATTGGCTCAGGAAGAGCTGTGTCTTATGAGGACCCGAGAACTATTGTGAGTTATAGTCAGGGTGAAATAAGGAAATACTGCTTCCCGGCAAAACAAATAGTGGGGGTATGCTGCACCAGTAGAACATATCACAATAATTAAAACAAAATGCCAACAACGCTGTAGGCCATTACACCACTTTTAATTACCGCATGTCAGAGGCATGAAAAATGAGCGAATGTACTTATTGTAACTTATGGGGACCTAGCGGTAGAACTGTGATTTATGGAGACCCAGGAAGAGGCCCACCTCAGCTCTCATGCGCTTGGCTCTGCGGGCGATGCTGCAGGTCTCCAGGGGTTGAACAGACTGCCGCTGGGGAAGGTCATGGGGGATGTAGTCAGTGTCCTTCGTGTCGTTGGTCAGGGTGGGCTTCTGTAGGGGAGACATGGGGGAGTGAATGGGCATGTAGAGCTTTCCAGCACAAAGTCCCCATAAGATCAATGAGAAATGTTTCACCAATCTCAAACTGATATGTTTGTCAGAAAATTATAAGAAAAGGACAATCATTCTGTTTGAACAGAATGAGCTTTGCTACCTCCTTGTCACTCCTACTACCATTATGTTGTGACAAATTCCATTTGACAAAAACAAACCAGGCATCTATATACAACAGGGCCATTTGGTTGTTCAGGTGTCTAGTTGTCTGACATTGTAATGGAGTTGTTGAATACCATGGCTTGATTATAAACACAATCATCCAATACAAACATCCACCCACCAACTACACACGGGCTTCAACTATTGATACTTGTTTTTGTCTTGCCAGATCAACACGTGGTCTGTTCTTTCTGTTGACACCACTAACATGAGAAAGAGGAAGACAGGCAGCAACGCTGTCGGTTGAGGTGGGGGATGGGAACACTGACGCTCTGCTCTCTGGTATATCAGGAGGACAGTGTTTAGCTCATTAACTTTGCTACAGGGAGTGTGGGGCGAGAGGGAGGAGGGAACGGGAGAGGTCAAGGCCAGCAGGCTGAGAGAGAGAGAGAGAGAGAGAGCGACATGCAGCACTGCAGAGAGGATGAGCTGCTGCTGACCACAAAACCCCAACCAGGGCCCCAAGGTACAATCAGGGAAGCTGCAAGAGACAACTGAGGTCTTCAATGAAAATAAACATGGAGACAAGAGGAGACCGGTACTACATTTTTTATTACCCAATGGGGAGGAGAGCACGCTATAAAAATGGTTGGTTTATTTTCAGGATTCCAGTCATACTTTTTAAACATCCCAGGCCTCATCTAGCCTATGACTTAATTTGTGATTTCTTCTTAGAGCTGGTATTTTATGGAAAATGGATCTTATATCAACAGTAAAAACATGGACAAATGAAATTGAGATTTACCTGCCATTTTGCTATGAACAATATCTACACCTTTGACGCAGCACAATCTTAGACAACTCAAGAAAATTACACAATAGTAAACAGAGCAGAGGACCAAGACAAGGCTACCCATCGAGAGAAAACAAAGAGGATGAGAGGGAGGGGTGGAAGATGACTCTGCAGAGAGAGTACTGGGAGACACAGGAGTGCGGGCGAGTGAGTGAGTGAGAAAGAAAAGAGAGAATGTAGAATATACAAGGGTGGTGAGAGAATGAGAGAGAGCGAAAGACCCATCTGACTCACCAGAAGGTTGGCTCCAGTCTGGAACAGGTTGTAGGGGTAAAGGATCCTCTCATAGTGGGAGCGCAGATGAGAGCCTATAGCCTTTCCTGGAGCAAAGCCCATCTTCAGGGCTATCTTAGACCAGCGTCTCTCTCTGCAAACCGCATCAAAACCCCCCTCATCTTTCACCAACTGGGAAAGGAGCATCCCAATAATGACCTTGTTATTGTGTGGGTGTTCAAATTTGTCAACATAAGAAGCATATAGAACACACCATGCTTATGAGTGTATAACACAAATGCACACTGGATCCTATCCAAGAATAGCTGGCCAGTTTCCTGCATCCAGGGTGTGCCAGAAGTTGTAGCTACATACCTTGTTGAGTTGGTATAGGTCCAGAATCTTTCTTTCCACATGAGGGATTTTCAGTGTGCACCCTTGTAGCTCCCAGAACTTTGCGATTTGATCCAGGAAGTTGAGCTTGACTCTGGTTTGAGCCTACTCAACATGAACAAACACACAATAAGAGATGGTACATTTTACACATTGCCAACATAAAACAAATAATATTGATCACAAATGGTGCATTACTTGCCCTTATTAACATTGTTTATATAATAACATCCCCTGCTGTGCTACTTTTAATTGCAAATGACAGGACATTGACATTTTAACAAGCTCATCAGAGGGGGTCAGAGTGACCTTTAACCTGATGTCATCAGCACTCTGGCTTCAATAGACACCCTGCTGCTGTGGGTTCTAAGCCTGCCTGAGCCACTGTTCTACTGACAACGTCACTTGATGCGCCAATGCAGACTTCCGAATCACCTTCAATTAGGCTTAAAGCATTCGCAGATTACTCTACTTATTTGTACATTTTCTTTTATTTCTTTAGCACTTATGAAAGACTGGGATAATTAGAAAAATGTACAAAAGGCAAAATCCCCCCAGAATATCTGTGGATCATCATTGTAAAAAGTAATCCACATATTTAATCAAAATAAAAACTTGGTGACGTACATATGCAGTCATTCATAATAAAAAAGGTAAGTAGATGATTTTTTACTCAGTATTGTAATGGCAATACCAGTTAAGTAGTGAAATGAACGTACCTCCAACTCATTAAGTCTCTGGATACGGGGAGTGAAGTGCAGACTGTCCACGTCGCATGCAAACGGTGGCTGCCATCCCTGCAGGAGTAAACAACACCATCTTGTCAAACTGACAAACCTTTTTCCTAGTTTATCTTCCATTTAGGAGAATCATTATCAATTGAGCGAGCAACAGTCGGTGCTGAATTTGAATACATGTTTAAATATATTATTTACACTACAGTGTAAATAATACATTGTGACATGACAGGTTATGTTCCATTAAGAAAGTCACGTTGGCTGTTCCTCTTCAGCCTGAAGCCATATTTGATATCTCCTCTGGTTACACTCTTACTAATTAACACTAGGCTAAATGCCAATCAAACATGATTTCAAATATCACATTAATAAAACAATTTCATCCCGATAGATCAATAAGAACCTGAGTGGATATGAAATATATTTGACCAACGGGTGCATGACAGACACACAGTACTTTTACATGCAAAGTAATGATTTTATTTATTTTAAACTGATTATGGCAGTAGGCAGATTATTTAATAGTCATGTAAACAATTTACTCTAATAATCTTAATCCGAGGAAATTCTGAATCAAAGTAAGCATACGCTGATTAAAACACCTGGTTTTCTGAGCAACCTTTCGAATATGGACGTGTAAACGCCATAAAAATAAAATAAAGATTTAACAACAGTGTATTTGACCTGTGCTAGCACCAGCCGAGCAAGCCACCCTCTTGAGCACGAGTGAAGTCAGTTCGATTTCATTTATTAGGATCCCCATTAGCGACAAGCTAGTCTAACATGCTAGCCACACCGCACTGCAAAATAAATGTACACAAAAGGTTATGAACCCACACTGCTCGCAAGTGTCTGCATAGCCAGGCACTTGGTTCTATTTGTGACGTTTGAAGCGCTGCAAGTCCCACCTCCTCAATTGTTTTTAGGGGCATATACCCATGTGGGTGATTGAAAGATGAACTGAGGTCCACACTCCAGTCGGGTGGTGGTAATGCACCTTAAAGTTGGATGCCAACCATCATATAAAGTCCAAAAAAGAAGCCTGAAGGAAGAGAGACTACAAGAAACTAATTGGTTTGACAATTAATCCAGAGATAAAAGGGTAGAGTTGAAGACCTTGTGCATTTCAGACAGGATATAAACATTGGGTTGCTATTTTTTGTTACTATCTAAATTACCATAAATGTTTAATACTTTTCGACCTGTCCCAAATTAATATACAGTGCCTTACAGCTGTAATCACAGCAAAAGGTGGTGCTACAAAGTATTAACTTAAGGGGGCTGAATAATTTTGCACGCCCAATTTTTCAGTTTTTGATTTGTTAAAAAAGTTTGAAATATACAATAAATGTCGTTCCACTTCATGATTGCGTCCCACTTGTTGATTCTTCACAAAAAAAATACAGTTTTATATCTTTATGTTTGAAGCCTGAAATGTGGCAAAAGGTCGCAAAGTTCAAGGGGCCCGAATACTTTCACAAGGAACTGTAGCTGGTTCAGAGTTAATTTTGTTATTTCAAACTGTGTGTCCTGATCATGTCTGGTGTGGGTGGACAAAATAAACATCCTTGCGATGGTGCACGCAGACATGTGCACTATCTGACCAGCAATCATGCACATGTTGATTTTGTCCACCCACACGCAAATCAGGACACACAGGTTGAAATATCAAAACAAACTCTGAACCAACTATATTAATTTGGGGCAGGTCGAAGAGTATTGAACATTTATGGCAATAGCTAGCTAATTTGTCCTGGGATATAAACATTGGGTTGTTATTTTACCTCAAATGCACAAGGTCCTCTACTTCGACAATTAATCCACAGATAAAAGGGTTAACAGAGTTTCTTGTAATCGCTCCTCCTTGAGGCTAATTTTTTGGACTTTATATGGCGTTTGCCATCCAACTTTAAGGTGCATTACCACCACTAATGTGACTGGAGTGTGGACCTCATTAACCCTCGCGAGCAGTGTGGGTGCAATGATTGAATTCACACATGCATGTTATTCATTTGGCGACGCGAGCGGTGTGGTTAACATGCTGGGGTTTGAAATAACGAATAAGACTTTACAGACAAAAGACTTAATGTTTTTAAATGTTTTTAAATTAACACGTAGTGTCAATAGAACAATGCATGCGTCTAAGAAGTAGTTTTCACAAACGTTAAATGTAACTCAGAATCAAATATGCATCTCAAAAATAACATGGTCGCTGTGGTAGAATGTTTATTTTAATTGCAGATTTTCTGCATTTATCAGAGTGCCATCAGGTAGCCTGATTTCAGACATGTCCTTGTAAACAGGATTATTAGGGAAACCATTCTTGAAATGCATGTAAATCTTTTAATCAAACTATTATATTAATCTGACTATCCACAATAAATCGCATTGTTGTGCGCATGTCACTGTACTCAATGTCAATAGACACGGGCACCCTGTCAATAGTTAGCATCACCTGAGTAAAGTTGGTGATTAGCAACTATTTATAAATAGACCTACACATTTGAGAAACCATAGACTTTCATGGTGCATTTAAGTCTTATTTCGGCACTGGACCAGCAGTTAAAATACAGTATGATGCACATAAGACTTTCTTTAAAGTATTTTCTTTGATATGGGCCCTCTGAGTAGAGTTGGCATTTCCAGTCCTCTCATTTTCTATTAAACGGTGGGTTCAGAGAGAGAGACTGTTTGACAAGCATCAACAGGAAACTCAGTGTGCACTAGTATAGCATCCTTCCCTTTGGAGACTACACTGTGACCTTGCGTGGCATCTCAGAGTGCCAGCATGCCTATTTGAATGTGCATGATAACTCAGGAATAGAGAACAATATAATTTTAAATAAGCTACACAAGTGATAGAGAGGCTCTCAGACTATTTCACAGCAATTGTGTAAATTCAGCCCAAGCAACAGATGGGACAGAACCCTTTTTGGAAGAATCCATCCTAAAACACAACTTCCTAAACAAGAGAACCCAACTGTCACTTCAAACTGAAAAGTGAACCAGCTGGGGATGTGGACAAATCTAAGTGCCCTCCAGTCATAAAAAATTAGCTGGAAAAAAATATGTATCCCATGGGGCCGGGGAAGAGGGGTGATGAGAGCACCATAAATTGTGCCTCCATAGCTTACCCTTTGACCCTGCACGCTCAGTCTGTAGTGCACGGCCCAGATGGGGACATGGTTTATGAAAACAGCTCTGGCTGCATTTCCATCAGCCCCTTTGTGGAGTAGTGGAGCTATGACAACACTGCATAAGACCTCCCATTCCATACAAACAATTTCAATCCTCTGAACAACAAGCCAAATTCAGCCATCAGACTACCTACAGTAGGCACAGATGTGATCTGGATCATATTTCAAAATATTAAATAATAATACAGAGTTGTAAGAACAAAACATTCAGATGACACGACTGCTGTGCAAGCAAGTCAATCGAGAGAGACTTCTTCCAAGGTAAATTAGGGCTGGGCGATTTTGCCAATATATCACGGTATAAAAATTTAATTGGACGTCATTTTGATTTTGAAAAGTAAAATGTATAAATGTGCTTAATGAGAAGTGTGGAACCCTAGGGTGGCAACACATACTGTATATTCTATGGGATTTCAATGAGTCTTTATTCTGATTGTTTTATAACTGTTCAAATTATTTTTATTTTTTTTAACAATAAAAAACAAATTGTCCATTTCTGCATTTTCAACAGTCAGGGAATCATGGGATATGAAGAATGTTCTAATACTCTAGTTAGAATACAATAGTGGGCACTTTGAATACAGTGTTTGTTATGAAAATGTCAGAGGAGTTTTTGTGTTTAAGGGACCCTGTAATGTTTAGCTACATTGAAATCAAAATCCAATTTGATTTGTCACATGCTCCTAATACAACAGGTCTACTTCACCTTACAGTGAAGTAGACCTTACAGTGAAATGCTTACTTACAAGCCCCTAACCAACAATGCTTAAGAAGTTAAGAAGCCTCTTGGACCTAGACTTCGGGCTCCGGTACTGCTTGACGTGCAGTAGCAGAGAGAACAGTCTATGACTAGGGTGGCTGGAGTCTGACAATTTTTAGGGCCTTCCTCCGACACCGCCTAGTATAGAGGTCCTGGACGGCAGGAAGCTTGGCCCCAATGATGTACTACCCTCTGTAGTGCCTTGCAATCGGAGGCCCAGCAGTTGCCATACCAGGCAGTGATGCAACCATGCTTTTGATGGTGCAGCTGTAGAACCTTTTGAGGATCTGAGGACCATTGCAAAATCTTTTCAGTCTCCTGAGGGGGAATAGATTTTGTTGTGCCCTCTTCACGACTGTCTTGGTGTGCTTGGACCATGTTAGTTCGTTGGTGATGTAGACACCAAGGAAACTTAAGCTCTCAACCTGCTCCACTACAGCCCTGTTGATGAGAATGGGGGCATGCTCGGTCCTCCTGAATGTTTTGTTTTAGCTACTTCATGTAGCTAAAACATTCTTGCTTTGCGTATTCTTCTTTGATTTAGAAGATAGTGTCACACAAACATTCTGATGTAGATCTACACCATCACTGGTATTATCAGACTATTACATTTGAGGTAATATGTCTGGTCACTATAGTAGCACCCACTCGTAGCATGCGCTCCAGCAGGTATATTTCACTTGTCATCCCCAAAGCCAACTCCTCCTTTGGCCGCCTCTCCTTACAGTTCTCTGCTGCCAATGGAACGAAAATCACTGAAGCTGGAGTCTTATATCTCCCTAACTTTAAGCACCAGCTGTCAGAGCAGCTTACCGATCATAGCACCTGTACATAGCCCATCTGTAAGTAGCCCTCCCAACTACCTCATATTGTTATTTATTTTTTGAACCTTTGCAGCCCAGTATCTTCTGCACATCTATCACTCCAGTGTTTAATTGCTAAATTGTAATTATTTCACCACTATGGCCTATTTTTTGCCTTACCTCCCTAATCTTACTACATTTGCACACACTGTATATAGACTTCTCTATTGTGTTATTGACTGTACATTTGTTTATTCCATGCATAACTGTTGTTGTTTGTGTCGCACTGCTTTGCTTTATCTTGGCTAGGACGCTGTTGCAAATGAGAACTTGTTCTCAACTGGCCTACCTGGTTAAATAAAAATATATACATAAACATTTGCTCTGAGTCAGTACATTAGCAGCTAACAACATTTAGGCCCAACTTGCTAAGAAAAAAGACTAGCTGTTTGCAGATGTAAGAAACAGACTAATAGTGTAATTATAGAACAGATTTATATTAAGAAGCAAAGTGAAAACAGCATTGTTGACTGTACAGAGTGGGACAAATGGGTTTATATAATTCAGCACAAATGGTGGGGACTAAACAATGTGCTGGTAAACAATGTTAATGCATAAACAGGTTGCCTTGGTTTCTCAAAGTTTACATTTAGGTTATTGTAGGTGTACAACATTGTTGTTGCATAGTATTTTAGTAATTGATTGTCAATGAGAATATTTTGATATTACCACCAGTGGTATGAGGGACAGTCCCGATTATGTGATCTAATAAAACAATCAACTCAATTAGGCTATAAACTGACTAATAGGTCTACAAAGTGCAACTACAGTATTAACAAATAGGTTTAACTACTTATGTAAAGTGTTACCCAAATTGTTATGTTTAATCAACTACTATCAACTCTTGCAGTAATATGCTTTATTGCAAACGACAGCAAGAATGCATGCATACCCCAGTAAAAAAAGTTATTACCATAGGCTACATAGAGGAATTTGTTATGATAACGAATGTTCAGAGGCCAGCCCTTCAAGAACCATTGAGTTACCATTAGAAAAAGGGTCAAATTACTCAGATGAATCAACAAATATCCCTAGCAAAATCTGATTAATAATTTGGTGAGTGGTTATATTTGTCCGTTTTCACACATGTACAAATGTGTATTATAAACTGTATTATAAACTGGTTCAAGCCCTGAATGGTGATTGGCTGAGTTGTGGTATCAGACCGTATACCACAGACATGACAAAACATTTATTTTTACAGCTAATTACGATGGTAACCAGTTAATAACAGCAATAAGGCACCTCGGGATTTGTGACATATGGCCAATTGACCACGGCTAAAGGCTGCCTTGCATCATGCCTAAGAACAGCCCTTTGCCATGGTATATTGGCAATATACCACAGCCCCTCAGGCTTGATTGCTTAATTATAGATGTGTAAAATAGAAAATGTGTTTTTGCATATCCCAACTCCGAGACACCCTTGGAGTGTGAGGTCACCACCGGGGTCAGACATTATCAAAAGGCGACCATGGAGTAATTAGGGTTAAATGCCTTGCTCAAGGGCACATCGACAGATTTTTCACACTAGCAACCTTTAGATTACAGGATCAACGCTGTTACCGCTAGGCTACTTGCCACCGATTATTATGTAATAGTGTTGAACTGTTAAACTCACTTGGTTTGCACACACAATCCAGCTTTTAAAACACACCCACTACCACAAAGACAACATGGATGGCATTACTAAGGTAGAAGACAGGCCTAAAATATCAATATAGACAGGCCTCTAAATCAGCCCCACTACCAGTTATCAAATAATCTAGATTGCCGTGTGACGGTTACGTGCATCATGACAATCTAGCATCAAAACATTGTGAGGTCAATACAAGTCGATATAAAAAGCAGTATGGAAGGATATTTTATAAATATCTTCCAATTTCACAGTAGAACATTTGATTGATAAACTGGAAGGCATTAAAGTGACTTGGTAAAATGTCTTCATTTCCCTGTCATTTTACAATGTACAACTCCCAGGAAGAGAAAGGTTAAGCAACCTTTTCACCCATCCATTTGACCAATAGCCTCTAAAGATCCCTTCACATACAATGCAACGTACTCTCTGGAACATAGGCGATACTTTATTAGAATTTTGTCGCGCGTCTGTTCGCACATAGATCACTGGGCGCGTGCGTATACATGCACACACATAATATACACACAGAGGCACACATACACAGAAGAAGCTGGCAATTCAACTCAAGCCGCCATGTTGAAAATCTGTCTAAAAAGATAAGTAAACGACTAAAAATGTCACCAACAACCTTTAGAAAATGTTTAAGCAGGAGTTTGAAATGTTACCCTGATTAAAGACACTCACCTTTGGCGGTCGGATCTTGCAGATGCCCGTTTTCTCTGCAATAGGCCGTATTTTGTTGATATACGCAAATGGGTCGGCAAATTCCTCCCAACTGGGCTCAAAAACAGGACACTCTGGTGGAGCAATGAACTCGTTGGTCCGAAGCTGGGTCATCGTTGCATCTTCGTTCTAAATAGCTGCGAGTTGCACGTATTAAAGTTCAATGAAAGCTGTCTTTGAAGAACTGCACCCTTTAACTCGGTCAATTAAGAACATCACCACTCACTCATTGAAGTCTCACTCGCATTATCTGGTCCGGGAACAGCACCTACTTCCGCTTAAAAAAGTAGAGAACCCCCCCCCCCCACACACACACACAGACGAGCTACAAAACATTCGAAATTTGTTTTTTTATTTTTTATAAATAACTACCCACGGTAGCTTCAATCGTGGCATGCCATTTTGGGAGTTTAAATACAAAAAGGTCGCATTATCAATGCACTAAATGACTAGAATGAACTTATAGCAACCAAAATCTCAACTGATTGTTGCAAATAAGAAACAAATGGTCAGTAAACAATAAAAACAAAAAAATACACGTAATGAAAATACGGTGTACACAACCTACCGTTTGTAATTTAATTGGTCCGACCAAGAAAATAATTGTCATTTATATAGTTAATAAAACGAATAAATAGGCAAATCAAATATTTTTTATTCTTCTTTCTTCAGTTTATAGTACACAAATGTATATGCTACCTTTTGAGTTATGCACTCTAGTGGCAGTGAAAAAGATGAGCGCATTCATACTAAATCCTTGTGGTGACCGGGACTTGTTTATTAAATGGACTCGGTGGGCTCGTTGATTGGGTGGCATTCCTTGAATTCTGGTGGCAGTAGGTTGCGGAGACGAGGGCCAGAGATACACTGAGTGTACAAAACATAAAAACACCCGTTCTTTCCATGCTGCTGACTGGGTGATAGCTATTATGCCTTACTGGTGTCACTTGTTAAATCCACTTCAATCAGTGTAGGTGAAGGGGAGACAGGTTAAATAAGGATTGTGTACCTGCATCATTCAGAGGGTGAAAGGACAGGACAACATATGTAAGTGCCTTTGAACAGGATATGGTAGTAGGTGCTAGGCGCACTGGTTTGAGTATGTCAAGAACTGCAGCGCTACTGAGTTTCATGCTCAACAGTTTCCTGTGTGTCTCAGTGTAACGGATGTGAAACGGCTAGCTTAGTTAGCGGTGCGCGCTAAATAGCGTTTCAATCGGTGACGTCACTTGCTCTGAGACCTTGAAGTAGTAGTTCCCCTTGCTGATTGGCCAAGATGGCTGCTTGAACAGACGCTTTTTTACCGAGCTCCGTACCAAACTTCAGAAAGATTGATTTTTTTTTTTTTTTTTTTTAAGTTTAATCATTATTATTTTTATTTGTTCAAGATATAAGACCTTTCCTGTGACTGGAATGATAATTGGATAATTTATTTCAGCATGTCCATGCAAAGTCTTGACAAAAAAAGAAAGGAAAAAGTTAGCCGTTCTATTGCTAATCAACACGGTTACTCCGTGCAAACCTCCACCCTCCAAAAAAACCCAACATGAACTCTGACATCGTGGCTACCCTCTCCTTACTCATCAACTCCAGGTGTGACGCCATTGAGAAAATGGTAGCCGCGAACACCATGGTTATCGAAGGCTTGAAAAAGACTGGAGTTTGCATGTGGTGAAATTAATGATGTGAAAACGAGAGTGACAAAAGTTGAAAAAAATGTGGAAAAGAATAACAATGTCTACCATAGACGTCTCACTGATCTGGAACAATACACAAGAAAATGGAACCTGAGACTCTACGGCTTGCCAGAGGTGGAGAATGAAGATGTGCGAGGAGAGGCTATCCGTATCTGCCAAGAAGTTTTGCCTGCAGAGAAGAACAAAGTTGGTGATACCATCGACGTTGTACTTCGCCTCGGCAAGAAGCAACAGCAAAGTGATTCAAGACCCAGGGGTATCATCATCCTATTCACTACCAGATTCTACAGGGATGCTGTCTGGAAAGCTGCTAGGAAGAACGCCTTCCTTCAGAGCCATGGTATGTGTTTCGCTGAGCATCTCAGCCCGGAAGACATAGAAAGAAGGAACAAGTTGTGGCCAACGATCAAGATAGCACGAAGTGAGGGGAAGGCTGCTTACTTCGGCGGAGGACGAGGTTTCATCAACGGTTCAGAAATCCATATTCCTCCCTAAAATCTCACCAGAAGGAACAGGTTGATGGTTTCAGCCATGGTATTCTCATTTTCCTTATGTTGTTTACCTAACAAGTATCAGGTGACTATTTTAAAGGAATACTCAGGTATTTCAATTCATTAGTTTGTTCTTGTATGACCAGAAGTCCTATTTTGTTTATAAACTTACGAAGAAGATTGAAAGCTGAATTTATGTTTTATGTATACAGTAACTAAGATACTGTTTTAAATGGCATACAGGTCTGCTCTGACTTTACATGGATATTGTTCTATTTAGTTATTAATACTTATTTCCAAAAAAGGTCTTAGGAACATTTATGTAAAACATTTTGTTATTCAATTATTTTATGATCAGTTTTCATATGTACTTAAAATAGTAGGTACCCTTTTATTTAAATTATTATTTGTATGATTTCTCGGAATAGTTCCTGATTACACTAAAGAGGGTTTTTAGTCTCTCTTACTACAAGAACCCTTGTTTTGGTCTTGAACATAATTTCCAGTTGAGTTGCATTTCAAAGGTTATGGAATAAGCTATTTTCACTTTAAATTGACTTAAATGGTGCAGATCTCGGTTCCTTATCGTTTACGTTCACTGCTCCTACGTCTTTGACTCATCCTACTACAGTTTATACTTTTATATAATCTTTGTTGTTTTGTCTTTGTCTATATTATCTCTTAATGCTAGGGGGTTACGAAACAGTGTGAAGCGCAAGGCCTTATTTTTATTTGCTAAACAATTTCGAACAGAGTTTGCTTTTTTCAAGAGTCTCACTCAATTTCTGCTGATGCCAACTTCTGGAGGTCACAGTGGGGCAACGATATTTGGCTTTCCCATGGATCTGAACGCTCTGCTGGTGTCACTACAATGAAAAATACCTTTGGTGGTAATATTCTACACTCGGAATGTGACCCCTTTGGTCACTTTATTTGTCTTGTGATCAGTTACAATGACATTACACTCATTACTGTAAACTTCTACGGGTACAACACCAAAAATGAGAATGATGAGCTGCTTGAATCTATAGAGAAACACATACTTCATTGGTTATCTAAATTTCCCAATTCGTTATTATTGATAGGAGGGGACTTTAACATTACAATAGATAATTCAACTGATAGATGGTAGGCCAACCAATCAGAATTTGGGTTTAATACTTTTTATGGAAAAGTTTGATCTTACTGATATATGGAGAGAGAGGTTTCCGGCCAACAGATCATTCACTTGGAGTAACAAAACAGGCTCCAGACAATCCAGAATAGATTTTTGGCTTATATCCAAATGTATTGATAGTGAGTGTGTTACTACAAATATTTGTACTACTCCCCTCACAGACCATAAGGCTATTTACATTGATATCAAAATATTTACCCCTGATACAAACCTTGGTTGAGCATCCTACTGGAAGCTAAATAGCTCATTATTAAATAATGATATAGTTACATTTGAGGTTAAAGATCTGCTCTCACACTTTTGGGAAAGGGCTTGTGAAGAAAAATCTTATTGCAAGAACTGGGAGCTCTTTAAATTTGAGGTGTCCAAATATCTTAGAAAATATGGTAGCAATCTTGCTAAGACCAGAAGAGCTGAGGAGGAAAAGGTGATCATTAAGATAACTTCCCTTTCTCAGAGGTCCCCAGCTGACCTCTTGGGGGAGGAGAAGATGGAACTAATTGAGTTACAAAATAAACTGGATAATATATATAAATTAAAAGCAGAAGGAGCCTTTATTAGATCTAGGAAAAAATGGATTGAGGAGGGAGAACAGAATTCATCCTATTTCTTTAGACTTGAGAAATTTCACTCTAAAAATAACACTATCCATAAGTTAAACATTGATGGTGTTATTACAGATGACCAAAAATTAATCGCTAAATACTGCAGCAATTTTTACAGAAAATTGTATAGCTCTATGTACTGTCAGGAATCCACAGATATGTTTTTTAACTCACTGAATAATGTTCACTTTATCAGTGATATAGAATCTAAACAGTGTGATGAACCCATCAAAGTTGAAGAGATTATGGAGTCTATCAAACATCTAAAGAACAATAAATCACCAGGTGTTGAAGGAATTACATCAGAATTTTACTAATTATTTTCTGAACAAGTAGCTCCCTTCCTATTCGAAGTCTTTTTAGAGAGTATTAAAAACAATGTTCTCCCTCCTACAATGAGTCAGGGGTTAATAACACTGATACCTAAGCCTAAAAAAGAAGTGCTGCTCATCGATAACTGGCGTCCAATTTGTCTTCTTAATAATGACTATAAGATATTAGCCTCACTACTTGCAAAAATAATTAAAGAAGTTCTGGATGCAATCATTGATGAAACACAGTCTGGCTTCATGAGAAACAGACATATTTCTAACAATGTCAGACTAGTATTAGACGTACTTGACTACTCAGACCTAATAACTGAGGATAGCTTCATATTATTTTTAGATTTTTATAAAGCATTTGACACAGTAGAGCATCCGTTTCTCTTCCACTCCCTTGAGAGACTTGGCTTTGGGGATTTTTTCTGTAAGGCTATTAAGACTCTCTATGCAAATGGTAATTGCTCTATCAAATTGAAATATGGCACCTCACCTAGATTTGAGTTAAAGAGAGGAATTAGGCAAGGTTGTCCTTTCTCTCCGTACCTGTTTTTATTAATCACCCAACTTCTTGCAAATTCTTTAAATAATAGTCCTGTACAAGGTATTTCCATAGCTGGTAAAGAAATTATTATAAGCCAGCTGGCTGACGATACTACACTTTTTCTGAAAGACGCTAACCAAATTCCCATATCGATCAATGTGATACAATCCTTTTCCAAAGCTTCTGGTCTATATCTTAACATTAATAAATGTGAACTCATGGCTGTCAAAGATTGTGTGACACCTTCATATTATGGTATTCCAGTAAAAGAAGAACTTACATATTTAGGCATAACCATTACAAAGGATCAGAAGTCTAGAGGCTTACTAAATTTTAACCCTCTTATTAAAAAAACCCAGAAGAAACTAAATCAATGGCTACAGAGGGACTTATCTTTAAAAGGTAGAGTCCTAATAACCAAGGCTGAAGGTATCTCTAGACTAACATATGGTGCTCTATCTTTATATCTTGACCGTAAAATAAGCAAGGAGATAGACCAGATGCTTTTCAACTTTCTTTGGAGAAACCGTACCCATTACATTAGGAAAACTGTTGTAATGAACACTTACGAGAATGGTGGACTGAATTTTCTGGATTTTACTACTTTAAATAATACTTTCAAGATCAATTGGATAAAACAATTCCTAAGAAAACCCACTTCTATCTGGAATTTTATTCCTCATCATGTCTTCTCTACTTTTGGTGGCCTCAACTACATGTTGTTTTGCAATTATAATATTGACAAAGTTCCAGTGAAACTTTCTGCTTTTCATCGGCAGGTTTTCTTGTCATGGTCCTTAATTTATAAACACAATTTTTCTCCACACAGATATTATATATGGAATAATCGGGATATATTGTATAAAAATACCTCTCTGTTTTTAGAATATTGGTTCAGAAATAATATCCTATTGGTGAGCCAACTGGTAAATGCAGAGGGTCTTTTACTCAGTTATAAAGAATTCTTATCACTTTACAAGGTCCCTGTAACACCTAAAGATTTTGCAATTGTTTTAGATGCCATTCCCTCAGGTGTTGCTATGTTATTCAGGAACATGTCAAGACCTGACCATCAGAACCTAGCTTCTATTGACCCTGTTGACTCATCAGTAGGAAAGATTTGTTTCTCTTTTGGTCCATTCAACAACAGAGCGATACGATCCTTGTTTCAGCAGGATGTTGTATCTATACCTTATGTCATGCCTTATTGGAATGGTTTTATTGATAATATCTGTTGGAAAAAAGTTTGGATGTTGCCACAAACATACCTACTTGTTAACAAAATTAAGGAAGTTTCCTTTAAAATTATTCATAAATATTATCCTGCCAACCACTATATGAAGAAGTTTAAGGAAAACATCAACTCAAATTGCTCCTTTTGTAATGACCACCCAGAAACAGTTGTGCATCTTTTTTGGCATTGTATGCATGTAAGAAAACTGTGGCAAGACATCAGTAGGTTTATAATTGAACACATTTATGAAGATTTTACACTATTGTGGAGAGATGTACTGTTTGGATTCTTTACATACAATAGAAAAAGCGGAATCATTTTTATGTAATTCATTTCATTATTCTTTTGGCCTAATTTCATATACACAAATGTAAATTTACAAACAGAAAACCACATTTTCATATCCTACAAAAAGAAATTGAACTGTATTTTAAGACGGTTAAATGCTCTACTAACAAAAAAGCTGTTAGAATTGTAAGTATATGCATGTCCCTTAACCTCTTACACTTATGGTGGCGCTATTTCATTTTTGGAAGAAAAACGTTCCCGTTTTAAACAAGATATTTTGTCACAAAAAGATGCTCGACTATGCATATAATTGCTACTGTTCGAAAGAAAACACTCTGACGTGTCCAGAAATACAAATATCTTCTCTGTGCGTGCCCTTTAACGTGAGCTTCAGGCAAAACCAAGATGACTTGGCATCCAGGAAATGACAAGGATTTTTGAGGCTCTGTCTTTCATGATCTCCTTATATGGCTGTGAACGCAAGAGGAATGAGTCTGCCCTTTCTGTCGTTTCCCCAAGGTGTCTGCAGCATTGTGACGTATTTGTAGGCAGATCGTTGGAAGATTGACCATAAGAGACCACATTTACCACGTGTCCGCCCGGTGTCCTGCGCCGAAATTGGTGCGCAAAAGTCACCTGCCAGTATTTTTCCATGGGGCACAGAGAGAGAAGCAAGCTTCCATGAACTGCATGTCAATGAAGAGATATGTGAAAAAACACCTTGAGGATTGATTCCAAACAACGTTTGCCATGTTTCGGTCGATATTATGTAGTTAATCCGGAAAAAGTTTCACGTTGTAGGTGACTGCATTTTCGGTTCGTTTCGGTAGCCAGGCGCAATGTAGAAAACGGAACGATTTCTCCTACACACAGACGCTTTCAGGAAACACTGCGCATTTGGTATGTGGCTGGGAGTCTCCTCATTGAAAACATCAGAAGCTCTTCAAAGGTAAATGATTTTATTTATTTGGTTATCTGGCTTTTGTGAAAATGTTGCGTGCTACATGCTACACAAAATGCTATGCTAGCTTTGCATACTCTTACACAAATTAGTCAATTTCTATGGTTCAAAAGCATATTTTGAAAATCTGAGATGACAGTGTTGTTAAGAAAAGGCTAAGCTTGAGAGCAAACGCATTATTTTAATTTTATTTGCGATTTTCAGAAATCGTTAACGTTGCGTTATGCTAATGAGCCTGAGGCTTAGTCACAATCCCGGATCCGGGATGGGGAGTTTCAAGAGGTTAGGTCCTTGTGTAATTGTAATGTGATATTGTACCCCCTAGCTCGATTGTCCATTGTTTGTAATCTATGTATGCTTGTGTTCCCTCATGTGCTTTATGTATTGATTTGTTGTTAATAAAAATAAATAGTTCCCCTTGCTCTGCAAGGGCCGCGACTTTTGTGGAGCGATGGGTAACGATGCTTCGTGGGTGTCAGTTGTTGATGTGTGCAGAGGGTCCCTGGTTCGCGCCCGGGTATGGGCGAGGGGACGGTCTAAAATTATACTGTTACATCAAGAAGGGTCCATTACCCAAAGGACATCCAGCCAACAGCAGACCACCGGTTGAAAATGGGTCATTGATGAAAAATGATAAAGGAGACTGACAGGAATTGTGCAGAGCAACTGACAGGCTACAGTTAGTCAACTGACAGTCCAGTACAACATTGACCAAAGACCCATAAAAGAATGCACAACTAGTCGTACCTTGACACGAATAACGTATGGCAGCCAACGACCTTACGGAGTTCTACTTCTTAGAGCGAAAAAAAATAGAAACTGTAGTTGCAGTGGGCTAAGAAACAATAACACTGGATACTTTAGAATTGGAAAAACATTGCCTGGTCTGATGAATCATGGTTGCTGCGGTTACACGCTGATGGGAAGATTAGGGTATGGAGAAAATTACATGAGTACAACTGCTCTTAAATGCTAGTAAAACCAAATGCATGCTCTTCAACCGATCGCTGCCCGCACCAGCGCGCCCAACTAGCATCACTACTCTGGACGGTTCTGACTTAGAATATGTGGACAACCACAAATACCTAAGTGTCTGGCAAGACTGTAAACTCTCCTTCCAGACTCATATTGAGCATCTCCAATCCAAAATTAAATCTAGAATCAGCTTTCTATTGCACAACAGAGCCTCCTTCACACATGCTGCCAAACACACCCTTGTAAAACTGTCTATCCTACCAATCCTTGACTTTGGTGATGCAATATACAAAATAGCCTCCAACACTCTACTCAGCAAATTGGATGCAGTCTATCAAGTGCCATCTGTTTTGTCACCAAAGCCCCATATACTACCCACCACTGCAACCTGTATGCTCATTGGCTGGCCCTCGCTTCATATTCGTCGCCAAACCCACAGGCTCCAGGTCATCTATAAGTCTTTGCTAGGTAAAGCACCGCCTTATCTCAGCTCACTGGTCACCATAGCAACACCCACCCGTAGCAAATGCTCTAGCAGGTACAGTGGGGCAAAAAAATATTTAGTCAGCCACCAATTGTGCAAGTTCTCCCACTTAAAAAGATGAGAGAGGCCTGTAATTTTCATGGGACACTTCAACTATGACAGGCAAAATGAGAATTTCTTTTCTCCAGAAAATCACATTGTAGGATTTTTAATGAATTTATTTGCAAATTATTGTGGAAAATAAGTATATGGTCAATAACAAAAGTTTATCTCAATACTTTGTTATATACACTTTGTTGGCCATGACAAAGGTCAAACATTTTCTGTAAGTCTTCACAAGGTTTTCACACACTGTTGCTGGTATTTTGGCCCATTCCTCCATGCAGATCTCCTCTAGAGCAGTGATGTTTTGGGGCTGTTGCTGGGCAACATGGACTTTCAACTCCCTCCAAAGTTTTTCTATGGGGTTGAGATCTGGAGACTGGCTCGGCCACTCCAGAACCTTGAAATGCTTCTTACGAAGCCACTCCTTCGTTGCCTGGGCGGTGTGTTTGGGATCATTGTCATGCTGAAAGACCCAGCCACGTTTCATCTTCAATGCCCTTGCTGATGGTAGGCTTTGTTACTTTGGGTCCCAGCTCATTGCAGGTCATTCACTAGGTCCCCCCGTGTGGTCTTGGGATTTTTGCTCACCATTCTTGTGATCATTTTGACCCCACAGGGTGAGATCTTGCGTGGAGCCCCAGACCGAGGGAGATTATCAGTGGTCTTGTATGTCTTCCATTTCCTAATAAGTGCTCCCACAGTTGATTTCTTCAAACCAAGCTGCTTACCTATTGCAGATTCAGTCTTAACTGCCTGGTGCAGGTCTACAATTTTGTTTCTGGTGTCCTTTGACAGCTCTTTGGTCTTGGCCATAGTGGAGTTTGGAGTGTGACTGTTTGAGGTTGTGGACAGGTGACCTTTATACTGGTAACAAGTTCAAACAGGTGGCATTAATACAGGTAACGAGTGGAGGACAGAGGAGCCTCTTAAAGAAGAAATTACAGGTCTGTGAAAGCCAGAAATCTTGCATGTTTGTAGGTGACCAAATGCTTATTTCCCACCATAATTTGCAAATAAATTCATTAAAAAATCCTACAATGTGATTTTCTGGATTTTTTTCTTCTCATTTTGTCTGTCATAGTTGAAGTGTAACTATGATGACAATTACAGGCCTCTCATCTTTTTAAGTGGGAGAACTTGCACAATTGGTGGCTGACTAAATACTTTTTTGCCCCACTGTATATTTCACTGGTCATCCCCAAAGCTAACACCTCCTTTGGCCGCCTCTCCTTTGTTCTCTGCTGCCAATGACTGGAACGAATTGCAAAACTCACTGAAGTTGGAGACATATCTCTCTCACTAACTTTAAGCGTCAGCTGTCAGAACAGTTGAGCACCATCCTATGGGACTCCCAATCACAGCTGGTTGTGATACAGCCTGAAATTGAACCAGGGTCTGTAGTGACGCATCTAGCACTGAGATGCAGTGTGTTAGACCGCTGTGCCACTCGACAGGTTACCTGATCATCATTGCCAATCATCAGGTGCATCCCTTAATGGCAAGTGTATCTATCTGCTAATTGATTTTTTTCAACAAGATAATGCCCCATGCCCGCATGGCTAGGATTGTCCAGGAATGATTCCACAAACATGACAGTAAATTAATCTTACTTCAGTGGCCTGCCCAATAACCACATCACAATCCGAATGAGCATCTGTGGGATGATGGAAAAAGCGAGTCGGAGTAGAGATCCACTACCAGCCAACTGTCAGAAGCATTAGATT
Source organism: Oncorhynchus masou masou (assembly GCF_036934945.1). Taxonomy (NCBI): domain Eukaryota; kingdom Metazoa; phylum Chordata; class Actinopteri; order Salmoniformes; family Salmonidae; genus Oncorhynchus; species Oncorhynchus masou. The sequence goes on along the minus strand of NC_088216.1, from coordinate 53,547,702 downwards.
CAACATGGGCCAGCATCCCTGTGGCACACTTCCCACACCTTGTAGAGTCCATGCCCCGACAAATTGAGGCTGGTCTGTGGGCAAAAGAGTGTGCAATTCAATATTAGGAAGGACTATGTACAGGGGTACCAGTACCCCCCTGTATATAGTCTCGCTATTGTTATTTTACTGCTGCTCTTTAGTTACTTGTTACTTTTATTTCTTATTCATATTTATTTTTTAAACTGCATTGTTGGTTAGGGGCTTATAAGTAAGCATTTCACTCTAAGGGCTACACTTGTTGTATTCGGCGCATGTGACTAATAAAATGTTATCCTAATTAGAGGTTGACCGATTAATCAGGGCCGATTTCAAGTTTTCATAACAATCGGAAATCGGTATTTTTGGGGGGCAGAACAGATTTTCACCTTGTCAGCTCGGGGGATCCAATCTTGCAACCTTACAGTTAACTAGTCCAACAAAATAACGACCTGCCTCTCTCTCTTTGCACTCCACAAGGAGCCTGCCTGTTACGCAAATGCAGTAAGCCAAGGTAAGTTGCTAGCTAGCATTAAACTTATCTTATAAAAAACAATCAATCATAATCACTATTTAACTACACATGGTTGAGCATATTACTAGATATTATCTAGCGTGTCCTGCGTTGCATATAATCTGACTGAGCACACAAGCATCTAAGTGAGCGGTGGTAGGCAGAAGAAGGTGTGTTAACATTCATTCAAACAGCACTTTCGTGCGTTTTGCCAGCAGCTCTTTGTTGTGCCTCAAGTATTGCACCGCAGTACCTCCAGGCTCTGATCAGGCCCTACACCCAAACAAGGGCACTGCGTTCATCCACCTCTGGCCTGCTCGCCTCCCTACCACTGAGGAAGTACAGTTCCCACTCAGCCCAGTCAAAACTGTTCTCTGCTCTGGCCCCCCAATGGTGGAACAAACTCCCTCACGACGCCAGGACAGCGGAGTCAATCACCACCTTCCGGAGACACCTGAAACCCCACCTCTTCAAGGAATACCTAGGATAGGATAAAGCAATCCTTCTCACCCCCCCTTAAATGATTTAGATGCACTATTGTAAAGTGGCTGTTCCACTGATGTCAGAAGGTGAATTCACCAATTTGTAAGTCGCTCTGGATAAGAGCGTCTGCTAAATGACTTAAATGTAAATGTTTATGACTTCAAGCCTATCAACTCCCGAGATGAGGCTGGTGTAACCGAAGTGAAATGGCTGGCTAGTTAGCACGCGCTACTCACTCTGAGCCTTGGGGTGGTTGTTTCCCTTGCTCTGCATGGGTAACGCTGCTTAGATGTGGTGGCTGTTGTCGTTGTGTTGCTGGTTCGAGCCCAGGGAGGAGCGAGGAGAGGGACGGAAGCTATACTGTTACACGGGCAATACTAAAATGACTATAAGAACATCCAATAGTCAAAGGTTCATTAAATACAAATGGTATAGAGGGAAAACGCGCTCCAGCAGGTATATCTCACTGGTCACCCCCAAAGCCAATTCCCCCTTTGGTCGTCTTTCCTTCCAGTTCTCTGCTGCCCATGACTGGAACGAATTGCAAAAATCTCTGAAGCTCCCTCACTAGCTTTAAGCACCAGCTGTCAGAGCAGCTTACAGATCACTGCACCTGTACATAGCCCATCTGTAAACAGCCCATCTATCTACCTACCTCATCCCAATACTGGTATTTATTTATTTTACTCCTTTGCACCCCAGTATCTCTACCTGCACATTCATCTTCTGCCGATCTACCATTCCAGTGTTTAATTGCTATATTGTAATTACTTCGCCACCATGGCCTATTTATTTCCTTAACTTACCTCATTTGCATTCACTGTATATAGACTTTTTGTTTTCTTTTGTTCTGCTGTATTATTGACTGTATGTTTTGTTTATTCCATGTGTAACTCTGTGTTGTTGTATGTGTCAAATTGCTACGCTTTATCTTGGCCAGGTCGCAGTTGGAAATGAGAACTTGTTCTCAACTAGCCTATCTGGTCAAATAAAGGTGAAATAAAAGTTTTAAAAAAAATAAATAAAAAAATAGTCCTATAATAACTACAATCTAAAATTTCTTACCTGGGAATATCGAAGACTCATGCTGAAAGGAACCACCAGCTTTCATATGTTCTCAGGTTCTGAGCAAGGAACTGAAACGTTAGCTTTCTTACATAGCACATATAGCACTTTTATTTTATTTTCCAACACTTTGTTTTTGCATTATTTAAACCAAATTGAACGTTTCATTATTTACATGAGGCTAATTTGTTTTATTGATGTATTATATTAAGTTAAAAATAAGTGTTCATTCAGTATTGTTGTAATTGTCATTATTACAAATACATTTTTTATTTATTTTTTTAAAGTATATATTAATATATATGAAAAAAATGTTTAAATCTGCCGATTAATCGGTATCGGCTTTTTTGGTCCTCCAATAATCGGTATCGGCGTTGAAAAATCATAATCGGTTGACCTCTAATCCTAATGTTTTGTGCACTCAGTGTACATGTAAAACTGGCAAGCTATGCAATAAATAAAAACAATAGGCTACTTGAACCAATAGTGAACACATGTTTAAGTTAGATAAATCTGTCCCGAAGCGACTGTCCAATGAAAGTATAATAAAAATCATTAATCCCAAATATTTCCATCAACCACAGGGGGTTTTGCGCTACCAGTACTGACTTCCTATTTCCCATACAATTACGTCAATGAGGGTGTACTCTATCCTTGAACTCACAAATTGGTCAAAAAGCACAGAACTGAGTGATACGTTTTATTTTAATGAGTTAAGAATGGTTTAGAAGAGCATCAAAAATGCTTGGGTGCAGAGAAAGAGAAGTGAAATGCATGATCAATAGGTCACATAGTCAAGCCAAGAGTAATTCAGTCCTTAATGCAGATGAACCTGAATAAATGCCACAACATGATGAGCATGTACTGTAGAGATCTAATGGAGTCAGCTGGCAATAGAAGAGCCAAACAAGGCAGCAGAGAGCAGCCTTCAAAGCCAATGTGGTATATCAACAGACAGAACACTTGAAGTGAAGTGTATCAGCAACAAATGCCTAGAGCACACTCATCAAATACAACCACTCCCATTATTCAACATGCAAGGTGAAGTGTGCCAAGTGGATAAGCACACTAACTGGTTAAAATGGTGCACATAACTTCATATTACCATCTGCAATAAGTATTAGTAGTAATATTTCAGAAGTAGAAAGTAATCATTCGGCCTATACAAACAATTAAATTCAGCTGAGGCTGTAGGGTTAGCCTCAGACCAAAGCATAACACCAGAATATTGATTGAATATTAGATTGAATAACAATTTTAAAGACAGATGTGTGTCCAGAGAACCACATCAATACCATTGTTATCAGTAGAGAACAAAAAGGGATAGAAGTGAAAGCTTGGCCTTGCTGAACTAAGGAGTCATCATAACACAGAGACAGCATCCAGCACCAGCCAGAAGGGGAAAGAGAAGGAGTAAAGAGTTATGGACAAGACAGACCAACACCAATGTCGCCTATCCCAGCGGGTGACCAGTCTATTGCCTCTGACCACAGAACATTGGCCATCATTTTCTGTTAATTTCCCAACGATTCTACATGCTGAATCGACACTGTCCGCCGACACCCAGAAGATAATCTACTGCGCATGGCCAACATTCGTGTTGGTCCATCTTGTCCTTCAGTTCCAAATTGCACACCCTTCTCATGTTTGCTCAGTTTCTCCCTATGGACCACACTATGCATGATTGACTCTTTCCAATGCAACATAGAAGCTCTTTTTGTCATCCAGGCAGTGCCAGCCAATGGGTCCAATCTCACAGTCTGCACAAATTAGGTACTTGATTCTCCCCACGTCCTTGGTGAAGCCCACATTCTCAAAGGTGTACATATCATCGACTAACCAGTGGGCAGTCAGTTTGTCCCCATCCACGGATCCCTCTGATTGGGTGATAGTGGTCTTCTTCCTCATTGCGGGAAGGAACAGCTGGTGCATATTGGGGAGGAAATAAAAAACAAGATTCATCATGTCAATGAGCCTTAATATGAATAGATTAACAAAAGTGATATTCCACTCCCTGACATTTAGTCAAATCATGGCATAGCAAATTGCACATCGTATGCACAATATAATTTCGTTCATTAGGTGGTGGTTAGACATTGCACTATTCTGAAAACAAAGCAACTATGATGAATGTTCATTCGGATAGGAAAATACTTAACTTATTAATGAAATAACTTGTCATTTTAGGTAATTTATATTTTGGGGTTACTCCTGTCTGAGGTGAACCTTACCTCCTTCTCTGCAATCACCGCCACCCCTGGGCAGAGGACCTTCGATCCACAACGTTGGCACAAAACTGATTTGATATTCTTTCCATCCTCTGACACCAGCGTAGACCGGTCGGCGCATCCTTCAGAGGGAGAGCACTGTTCGTGGTTGTCCATGTTAAACGCGAATAGAAGGCAACTTATGTGACTATAGTACACTATAAAGCTAATGCTAAGATCGTTAGCTATAGTCGAACTACAGCTCTATATATATTTTTGCAAATATTCTTCTAGCCTGCCTTACCAGCAAACAGTACCCAACTAGCTAGCTAATATCGGCTAATGCGAACTTCTTTGGGCTTAATGCTGTACATTGGGCTTAACAACCATAAGAAATAATGGCTAGAGTACGCCTAAAGTACTACCAAACGGTAGTACAAATAATGTAACTAAATTGTATTTAAAACACTCGGCTATATCAAACAACAAGCATTGCTGGACAGTGTGCACCCGCTGAAACTTCCGTTCGGAAACCACATCGTTAAATTATAACGTTCCTCCGTCGTGTAAGACGTTAAAATAACTGCTGCTTTATTGTTCTTTAACTAGAGATAAAACAAATTCAATAATGTAATTTTATCTAAACACTAAGATAATATTTTAGGGAAACAATAAGTCTACTATAGCTCAAATATGGTTCAAACTATTTTATTTGATTTACTTTGGATAAGATCAAAATCCTGAGAAGATGTGGTGTGAGTAGTAGATCTGTACCAGTACAGTACAGAGGCCAACAAGTGATATATGTTTCAGTAAGATTTGATTTTTAGCATTTATAGCAATGGTTATCAACTTTACTTTAGGGATGGACATTTAGTAGCAGAAATTGGAGGTTGTGGTGTCAGCTGCAGAGAGGTAATTGCAAGACTTACAGGGAGTTTCAGGGTGTTAAGTGGTGGTGTCTCATCCTTTCAGGTTGTTGGCCTGAAGTAGGACTAAACAGATTTAAATAGTGGAGTAGGGTAATGTTATTTTATTTTACTAGGCAAGTCAGTTAAGAACAAATTCTTATTTTCAATGACGGCCTAGGAACAGTGGGTTAACTGTTCAGGGGCAGAACGACAGATTTATGCCTTGTCAGCTCGGGGATTTGAACTTGCAACCTTTCGGTTACTAGTCCAACACTCTAACCACTAGGCTACCCTGTTAGATGGTATTTGTTTATTTATTTTTTCAAGCAAATTATAAGGGAGTTTTACTCCAGTCTAGTAGGTGGCAGGTAATGCAACATTTATTGGATGCCAATTGTTGTTAAACCTCATTGAAGAAAAAAAAAGATACAGAAGCGAGGACCTATACCCAAAGAGGATGGATATACTGACCAGATACACTACATGACCAAAAGAATGTGGACACATTATTGTCGAAAATCTCTTTCCAAAAGCATGGACATTGATATGGAGTTGGTCCCCCCTTTGCTACTATAACAGCCTCCACTCTTCTGGGAAGGCTTTCCACTGGAAGTTGGAACATTGCTGCGAGGACTTGCTTCCATTCAGCCACAAGAGCTTTAGTGAGGTCGGGCACTGATGTTGGGTGATTAGGCCCGGCTCGCAGTCGGCGTTCCAATTCATCCCAAAGGGGTTGAGGTCAGGGCTCTGTGCAGACCAGTCATGTTCTTCCACACCGATCTCAACAAACCATTTCTGTATGTGTAACAGTATAGCTTCCGTGCCACTCCTCGCCCCAAACCAGGGATCCTTTGCACACATTGACAACAGCCACGCTCGAAGCATCGTTACCCATCGCTCCACTTGCAGAGCAAGGGGTACAACTTCTTCAAGGTCTCAGAGCAAGTGACGTCACCGATTGAAACGCTATTAGCGTGCACCCCACTAACTAGCTAGCCATTTCACATCAGTTACATGTGGACTTTGCTTTGTGCACGTCAGGCTACTGGCACTTTCCTGTGCTACATATATATACACACAATGTCTGTCCTTAACACTTTTTTCCATTCTTCCACTGTCCAGTGTCTGTGTTCTTTTGCCTATCTTAATATTTTATTTTTATTGGCCAGTCTGAGATATGGCTTTTTCTTTGCAACTCTGCCTAGAAGGCCAGAATCAAACCCACAAATGCTGATGCTCCAGATACTCAACTTGTCTAAAGAAGGCCAGTTTTATTGCTTCTATAATCAGCACAAACAGTTTTCAGCTGTGCTAACATTATGGCAAAATGGTTTTCTAATCATCAATTAGCCTTTTAAAATGATAAATATATATATATATATATATCTAGTTTTGTCACAGAGTGGCAGCTCCATTGAGGCAATCTCCATTTTGAAGTAGTCAATTTTCTTCATCATGATTGGCTGATCCCTCCTGATGAACCGGTTGGACATGACTCCAACCAGGTCATCAGGAAGGATCAGCCAAAGATTTGTAAAACTAACCCAAGATAGACCAGAGCCTGTTGTTTCCAATGAGAGCAAATTAATCATAGAGGGAAGAACAAGCAAAGAGGTGGGCAGAGACAATCGTGAGCTCCTATTGTTACCGATTCTAGTTTTGGAAACAGAATACTGATAAAACATTTAATGAGAAAATTTGCAGAATGTCAGCCAAAATCCATCTCATCACCATATTTGGTAGTGAGTGGAAAGGCCAGCCAGATGCTTCACATTTATACTTCCAGTGAAATATCTGTCTCATTGTTCTGTGGTTGAACCTCCCTTGACTTCACTCTTCAAATGTCGTCAGTCGGTTGCTTTTGCCGTACCACTCAAACGTCCCCAATGCCTTTTGTTCTCAGAAAGCAAATTCTATGGATGAGATTGTAACTATCAAAAATCCTGTTAAACTGGATGGGCCATATGTCAAGGGTGTGCCTTTCCAAATCATGTCCAATCAATTAAATTTACCACAGGTGGATTCCAATTAAGTTGTAGAAACATCAAGAACAATCAATGGGAACATGATGCACCTGAGCTCAATTTTAAGACTCATAGCAAAGGGTCTGAATACTTGTGTAAATATGGTGTTTTTTATTTTGAATACTATTCTAAAAACCTGTTTTCGCTTTGTCATTACGGGGTGTGTGTAGAGGGGAAAAAACAATTTAATCCATTTCAGAATAAGGTTGTAACGTAACAATGTTGAAAACGTCAAGGGGTCTGAATACTTTCCGAATGTACTGGAGTAAGAGTGATTCAATTATATGCAACACCCCTGATAAATTATGACTAGTATAGATGTGGACAGACATGAGGCATTAATATGGTCAGTCTATTAACACGCCAAAGAAATGTACTACATTGAAGCAGCAATTAGTAACTCAAATGGCTAAACAAATATTGAAAACAATGTTCATGTATGTGAAAAGTAGTGCAATATCACGATATCAGACAGAAAATGCATGACTCAGTTTGGTTCCCATTAATAAATATTTATTATGTGTTTACATTTCAGGGAAATGTATGATCCATGAACTTGTCGACACAGGATATAACACAAAGTCAAGAATACATAGATTGCTTAGTCTTTGTAATAAAGCCACAAAGTCAGCTTAAAAAAAAGGTCTTCATAAATAGCAGTTTGAGAACTATTGGAGGTCAAAAGTTTAATAGTGAATTGATATAAGGGAGAAAAAAAATAAAGGTCCCTATCATATCTGGAGATCCTAATGAAGTTCCTGGACTGCAATATTGGCCCATCTATTGAAAAACTATTTCCATTGGCCTAACATGCGGACTACACCGGCCACACGCGTGCGTATGCTGATTTTGTCCATCCACATTTGATGCAATCACAACACACGCAGTTGTGCGTTTCTCTACCCCGACCATTAATCCACAGAACTAGAAACTAATTAGTTATCTTCCTGATATCCAATAAGGAGGGGACTTGCAGCATCTGGCACTTCTCAATAGAACCAAGTTCTATTTTAGAGCTGGGCTACGCAGACGCTCATTCACGCGAGCGGTGTGAACAACATGTATTTGTACATTTATTTTGCAACGCTCGCGGCACGCAACGTGGCCGGTGAGGTTTGCATATAAGGCACAGGAATACTAAATTATTATTCATACACACTACACGGTGGACCCTATGCAATGACTTAAAGTTTAAATGGTAATAACATACCTTTAAGGTGCAATAATTTGACCTTAAGAGTTCTGAAATATAGCCTTAAAAAGAAACTCAAGATGAGAAGAGAAAGAGTTAACCTAATCCCAGATTTGCCCATTGTGCGTTGCAAGGTTAGTTTCATACCAGCTATCAATCATACAAGATTGTGTTCAATTGTAAAGGGACATGAGGGGTAAGGGTACCAAGCACCATGTCTTGTAAGAAAGTAATTTAAATTGTTTGCCTTCCAGCTCCATAACCCATACCTGGATTGGGGTTGACTGCTTTTAAAAAATGTTAAATCAACAGAATCAAATGCCCATAATGAATTGTTGGAATTGCCCATTGTTTTCAATCAGGACTTTTCAATGTTCAATTCATGAATTGAATTTCAAATAATTCCTTGTATTGACAGAATAAATATGGAATGTATTGACCCCAACCCGGACCCATTTTATCACACAAGCCTCCTACAACTTGATGTAGGCAGCTCTGTAGGCCAAGAAAGACACCATTACAATATCTCTATGACTTTGAGGTTCCCTTCCTTCAAGGAAACATGTAATCAATCTGGTCAAAAATCCCCTGTTGTTCTTAATGAGCTAAAGTCAAGCCTAGAGCTTCATTTAGATTTTTTTTTTAAAGTGGTGCCGCATCGGCGGGATGCCCCTCCATTTTGTTCACTGGCTAAAGATACTTTAATGGGGAGAAAGGAGCCCAAGCAGCGAACCACCACCAGAAAACCAAGTATGACATGAGCAAATCAGGGGAGGAGAAGAAGAGTGGAGAGAAGGAGCTACGGGGGACCATGGCGTGTTCCAGCAGCACTGTATAGGGTAGGGAGGCGGAGGAGGGAGGGGCATCGACCAGGAAATGGCTGAGGGGGGCACAGCTGGGCTGCTCTCAGAGAAGGGTGTCGTCAGTGCAGCCTCCCTCCAGGCCGTAGCGGAACTCCTGCAAGTTGGTGACGCCGTAGAAGTGGATGAAGGCTGCCGCAACCACCAGGACATGGAAGATCTGGTGGGAGTGGAACTGAGGAGAGAGAGAGAGGTCAGAGGCAGCGTACCAAATGGCACCATAATTCTCCATTTAGTGCATTGGGACGCAGCCAGAGTATCTCCAAAGGCTCCTCTGGTTGGAGCATGGTGTTTGCATACCTAAAGATCTAGGAGTTTGATTACTGCATGGGCCGCATATGCCTACAGAACATGCGAGAACGTAAGTCCCATCACACAAAAACATCTTATAAATGACAATAACATTATCCTTATATAAATAAGGACAGAGGGTTATAGTTCAGGAGCTAGCTACAAGCCTGTGTTTACATCCCAAATGAAAAAAAAAAGTGCCCGTCTTACCCAGATGTCACATTTGCCAGGGAAGTAGCGCTCAGGGATCCTGGCGGCGTACAGTCCGGCGCCAGTGATGTACATGGCGCCCATCAGGTAGAACCAGCCCATCTGTCCCACAGTGGTGGCCTTGACGAAGCCCTCCTCGATGGTGAAGTGCACTGTGGGGACGATGCCGCTCAGTCCCAGGCCCATGAAGACTCCTATGGGAGACATGGAGTGGAAAGGTTGGTTGATGGAAGCACTGAGCTGGAGCATTCGTAGTATAGGACGGGGGTCTTCAATATTTTCTTGCCCAGCAACCCATCATATGTTAGCAACCCCCCCCCCGCCCCCTTCCATGTCTTGTCTTATCAGGTAAATGATATTGACAAGAAGTAAAACATTTTAAAATTCGATTTGGTAGTTTGTTACAATTTTTTAAACTCCCCACATTATAATGCACTGGTAGCCTATTTGCAGGTACTTCTTCAAAGCCTATGTCAGATACTCTAGTAAAAAAAAAAAAGTACTATAAAGATAGTAGCATGTTGAATTAATACATTTACATGCATGTCCTTGCTCTGTAGCTACGTCACAGTTCACTCTCGGACAGGCTGGTTAATATGTGGTGCAGCACCTGCTCGGGTGGGCCGGTGCGCGGGCGTGGAGAAGCGCTCCCACTGGGCCACTACGATGGCGGCAATGCCCAGCACACAGACGATGGTGAGGTAGATGAGGCGTGGCTGTGGGGAACAGTAAAACGAGTAGTAGAGCCAGGGCACGAAGGAACCCATGATCAGCAGGGCGATACCTGAGTAGTCAAGCCTAAGGGGAGACAAACAACGACGTCAAGGTTAGATGAGGAATGACGCAGATCCATTTGGATGACACTCGAACAGAAGACAATTTCTGAACTGAAACACGGTAGTGCTATTCAGAAAACAATCAAAAGTTCCATGCGGCCTTACTTGGAGAAGGTGCGAGACACTTTCTCAGAGTGGCAGTAGACGGTATGAAAGAGCCAGGAGAAGCTGAGGCAGAGCACCGCGCCCAGAAAGAACATCCCAAACACCACCTTCTCCTGCAGAGGTGCCATGAAGTACATGTTGGGCCGCAGAATGGTGTACGTGCCCAGACAAATAAACAGGATCAGCCCTGGGGGTTGGAGAGGTGAGGCCATCATTAGTGGATCAGTAATTATATAGGGCATATCATAACAAATTAACATTAGCGAAATAACAGGATCTCTATGGGGCATACTGCATATAAGGTGGGGGGCACAATCAAGGCCATTGTATATGGAAATATTATGTGTAGAGGAGGCACAATACTTCACTATATAGTATAGAGGTCGACCGATTAATCGGAATGGCCGATTTCAAGTTTTCATAATAATCGGAAATCGGTAATTTTGGATGCCGATTTAGCAAAAAAAATGTTTTACACCTTTATTTCATCTTTATTTAACTAGGCAAGTCAGTTAATTAAGAATACATTCTTATTTTCAATGACGGCCTAGGAACGGTGGGTTAACTGCCTTGTTCAGGGGCAGAACGACAGATTTTTTCCTTTGTCAGCTCAGGGATTCAATCTTGCAACCTTACGGTTAACTAGTCCAACGTTCTAACCACCTGCCTCACGAGGAGCCCACCTGTTACGCGAATGTAGTAAGAAGCCCAGGTAAGTTGCTAGCTAGCATTAAAGTTAAATCAATCATAATCACTAGTTATAACTACAAATGGTTGATGATACTAGTTTATCTAGCGTGTCCTGCGTTGCATCTAATCGATGCAGTGCGCATTCGCGAAAAAGGACTGTCGTTGCTCCAACGTGTATCTAACCATAAACACCAATGCCTTTCTTAAAATCAATACACAGAAGTATATATTTTTAAACCTGCATATTTAGCTAAAAGAAATCCAGGTTAGCAGGCAATATTAACCAGGTGAAATTGTCACCTCTCTTGCGTTCATTGCACACAGAGTCAGGGTATATGCAACAGTTTGGGTAGCCTGGATCATTGTGAACTAATTTGCCAGAATTTTACGTAGTTATGATGTAACATTGATGGTTGTGCGATGTAACAGGAATATTTAGAATGATGGATGCCACCCGTTAGATAAAATACGGAACGGTTCCGTATTTCACTGAAAGAATAAATGTTTTGTTTTCAAGATGATAGTTTCCGGATTCGACCATATTAATGACCTATGGCTCGTATTTGGGTGTGTTATTATGTTATAATTAAGTCTATGATTTGATAGAGCAGTCGACCTGAGCGATGGTGGGCACCAGCAGGCTCATAAGCATTCATTCAAACAGCACGTTCTGTTTATGAATTCAAGCCTATCAACTCCCGAGATTAGGCTGGTGTAACGATGTGATGTGAAATGGCTAGCTAGTTAGCGGGGTGCGCGCTAATAGCGTTTCAAACGTCACTCGCTCTGAGACTTGGAGTAGTTGTTCCCCTTGCTCTGCATGGGTAACGCTGCTTCGAGGGTGGCTGTTGTCGATGTGTTCCTGGTTCGAGCCCAGGTAGGAGCGAGGAGAGGGACAGAAGCTATACTGTTACACTGGCAATACTAAAGTGCCTATAAGAACATCCAATAGTCAAAGGTATATGAAATACAAATGGTATAGAGAGAAATAGTCCTATAATAACTACAACCTAAAACTTCTTACCTGGGAATATTGAAGACTCATGTTAAAAGGAACCACCAGCTTTCATGTGTTCTCATGTTCTGAGCAAGGAACTCAAAAGGTAGCTTTTTTTACATGGCACATATTGCACTTTTACTTTCTTCTCCAACACTTTGTTTTTGCATTATTTAAACCAAATTGAACATGTTTCATTATTTATTTGAGGCTAAATTGATTTTAACAATGTATTATATTAAGTTAAAATGAGTGTTAATTCAGAATTGTTGTAAATGTCATTACAAATAAAAAAATATATATATATTTTTTTAAATCTGCCGATTAAATCGGTATCGGCTTTTTTGTCCTCCAATAATCGGTATCGGCGTTGAAAAATCATAATCGGTCGACCTCTAATATAGTACGGATAAGTGACGGCACTATACATACATTGCGTAAAAGCAGCACGCTGAACTTCTACTGAATGTGCCCTTGCTGTCAGGAACATGTACTTGACCTGCACAGCAACTTTATAAGCGTAAGGTTAATGTGAGGATTGGCCAAATGTATGTGGACACCTGCTCGTCGATCATCTCATTCCAAATTCAAGGCCAATAATATGGAGTTTGACCCCCCTTTGCTCCCATAACAGCCTCCACTCTTATGGGAAGGCTTTCCACTAGGTGTTGGAATATTGCTGGGGGGGGGGGGCTGCTTCCATTCAGCCATAACAGCATTAGTGAGGTTGGGCAATGAGGCCCGGCTCGCATTCAGCGTTCCAACTCACCCCAAAGGTGTTCGATGGGGTTGAGGTCAGGACTCTGCGCAGGCCAGTCAAGTTCTTCCACACCGATCTCGACAATCCTTTTCTGTATAGACCTCGCTTTGTGCACCAGGTCATTGTCATGCTGAAACAGGAAAGGGCCTTCCCCAAACTGTTGCCACAAAGTTGGAAGCACAGAATCATGTAGAATGTCATTGTCTTGCTGTAGCGTTACGATTTCCACTACTCCAGAGTCCAATGGCGGAGAGCTTTACAACACTCCAGCCAACGCTAGGCATTGCGCATGTGATCTTAGGCTTGTGTGCGGCTGCTCAACCATGGAAACCCATTTTATGAAGCTCCTGGCGAACAGTTCCTGTGCTGACATTGCTTCCAGAGGCAGTTTGGAAGTCTGTAGTGAGTGTTTCAACCGAAGACAGACGATTTTTATGAACTTCAGCACTCGGCGGTCCCGTTCTGTGAGCTTGTGTGGCCTACCACTTCACGGCTGAGCTGTTGTTGCTCCTAGACGTTTCCACTTTACAATAACAGCACTTAAAGTTGACCGGGGCAGCTCTTGCAGGGCAGAAATTTGACAAACTATCTTGTTGGAAAGGTAGCATCCTATGATGGTTTTACATTGAAAGTCACTGAGCTCTTCAGTATGGGCCATTCTACTGTCAATGTTTGTCTATGGAGATTACATGGCGGTGTACCCAATTTTATAAAATAGCCCGAAACCACTAATTTCAAGAGGTGTCAACATACTTTTGGCCATGTAGTGCATCTCACACACTCACTCACCCAGAAGGTGGGTCCAGATGTTGCCTGTTTCTGTATGGATCCTGAAGATGCTTCCAAAGCAGGCGCGGAAGGAGGGCATTGGGGGCCGGTGTCCATGCAGGAGATAGTCGTTGTCCTTTAGCCACTCCGGCAGGACGTGAAAAGGGATTACCCTCCAACTACCCTTCCACACCTGAAACACAGGGGTATAGGCTACCATGAATGTCTTGTTCATCTCACCAGTCTTATTCTCTCTGTATGAACTTAAGACAGAGCAGCCATGGGGGCTGTTCCAGAAAGCAGGATCAATGAGTTAGCCAGGTAACTGTACCAGAATTTCTGAAATACCTTCATTGTTTCAAGAAATATAGACTTGAAATGGGCATGGTATAATTGACTCAACAACCAACAACCCATATTCAAGTGTAGCTTTCTAAATGAATCAGGAAATCAAGAGATATATTTGGCTGGTTATGAAAGTTAGCTGGCTAACTTAATGATCCTGGCTTCTGGAACAGCCCAATGATGCCTACTTTGTGCACAAACTCCTCCATCTTCTCCATGGCGTGGTGAGCCTGGAGGGGCAGCGTCAGGACCTCTTCCACCTCTTCGTCATCATCATCCTCATCATCATCAGGTAGAACTGAGGCCCCCTGCAGAGAGAAAGTGGAAGGTGATTTAGTTTGGTTGAGTAGAGCACTGCAGGATAATAGTGACCACATGGGAATTAATACCCAGTTGGCTTTGGTCTACATTTCTCTAACCAATACTTAGGTGTGACCCCCACCAAGCTGAGCGCTATTGCACAATGACCTCAACCTACATTTGTTTTGTCTTCAACTGGGGTCTAATCAGGTGGGTGCAATGCTTCAAAACATTCAGATAAATGCATTGTGTATAACAAACCAATGTCTGCCATGTAGAATTGGCCAATAGGGAGTTCTGCAACGTTCTGAACTTTCACCTCTCTGAATACACTGATGGTTTCACTAGAAACTTGTGTTAGCAGACCACCTCAATCTTTCAAAGTGTTGATTTAGAAGATTCTGAGCTCCACTTTAGAAAATATCAGTGTTAATACAGCAGTTGAGTCAGGCTTCATACCAAATTACCCCCTATTCCATATATATAGGGCACTACTTTTCAAGAGGGCCCATGGGAAACGGATCCATCTTAGAGCACTGTGTAGAGAATAGGGTGCCATTTGGAAAGATAACTTTGTCTCCCCCACGCTCACCTCCGACATCATGCCTTTCCCCCCTGCCTGCCGGCCCGCCTCCTCCAGCAGGGGTCCCAATTCCATCAGCTCTACATCCGGGGACCGGCAGTCCTCCGAGATCCGACAGTCTGCATCGCTCGCAGACCCGTTTCGTCCTGACATAGGGAGACCGCCTGATGACCTGTCGTCTGCCCGTGTATCCTGCTAAAGCCTGGCACTTTCAGTTCTCAATTGGCCAGTACTGAGGACTCAATAAATCACAATTCGCCAAATAAATACATTACCTAGCCAGTTACTGTAGCTTTTCACTGAAACAACTCGATTAACTAATTACAACTAACTTCACCTGTGACAATAGCACCTGATGTGGATTTTTGGTAAATCTATATTTCCCCCAGAGAGATTATAATCGCCTGCTCTTGCATTCAGCACTGAGTGTGCAGCTTCCAGTATTACTTTGACAAACATTTTAACACCAGCAACAACTTCTTGTATCACGCTCAGCTATACAGTCGTGAAAATATTAACTCGTTAAATCATCATTTTATAACAGTTTAGACGATATGTTACTCGGCTAAAATGGCAAGACCAAAATTGCTCTTGGTAGACACGAAATGGTAGTTGGTTAGCTAACATTAGCTTGCTAGCTAGCAGCTAACAAACAAAACTGGCAAGACTGTCAGCTGGTTGACTAGCTTTGAACAAAACATCAACACAATAGTATCAAAAGAAACATTGAATTAAAAAGCAAGATAATGACTTGACACCCCCAAACTCCTTTATTAGTTGGCTGACATGATTGCTTACGTACACTGGTAAATTATAGTTTGAGCCCGAAGCTACCGCACGCTAGCTAACTGCCTAGCACTAGCAGGTTAGTGGAACTAACAAATTAGCGTTAGCATATTCAAAGAAAGCTGGGCACATCTGGCCGTATCAAACCAATACCACACACCCTGACTATTGCAATTACTGCACCTGCAATAATATGGTTCGTTGTCGTAGTTAACGTTTACATGTTCATTCAACAGACGTACCTTATACTCAGGACGGCAAAAGAAACGTGACCCTGATCCCTTCCGGATTCTTACAAAAACAAGCCGAACCTCCGAACAGTCACGAAGCACGACGAATGAAAATTACAAATTATATTAATGCCAAGCAACTGGTTTACGTTTAACTGGGCCTCATAAACAATGACGCTGCGTCTCCATCTAGTGGTTAAAATTACAATTGTACAACGGTTAAAATGTTTTAGGTTTAACCCCCTTTGAATGATATCAAATCAACATAGGCTAAAAATAGTAATGTTCTATTCCCAGGTCATGCACGTGCTTCTACTATTAATGATTCAGCGGAATCGCATTACCTCCATAATAGTGCCTGAACGAACCCACATGAACGTTACTTGTACTTTACAATGTTAAAAAAAATGTATTCGGCCCGGAGCTGCCGACGCCACATTTTAGCAGCACAAGAAAAGCTTAAATTAAATTTAAAAAAATCCTCATCCAGCATCCTTGTGGACAGAGAGCTACTCCTACACCCAAACCAACAGCAATTCAGCATCTCCAATCCTCAGTAATCCCTAATCCCTGTCAACTGTGTAGGCAGTGGAATTAGAAGAACATTTCCAACTCCCACTCTGTCCCAGCATATGGACCATGCAGACGACTCCTCTTTGCGACAGCATTCAACTGCTACAACCAGAGCTACACTGTTCCAGCAAACTGAAGGTGTACAAATGATTATTGAGGAGGAAAACACTTTTTTTGCAACCAGGGATAATATCTAAGGATGATATCTGTGTGTCTCTCACTCATCATTATTTACAATTCATTCAAGACTATCCATAATCATGGTAGCATCCACATTAACATAGAAGTGTTTAGAAACATTCTTATTTACAATAAAAGAGACTCCAAAATGACAATACATTATTTACCATTCATTTCTAGTGGGCATAAAATAATCTGAAACACAACCGAAACAAACAGCAAATGACTCCAACACATGTTTAGAGTCACAAGCTTAATTTAATCATCGATTGCTGTGAATATTAGACAAAATACTAAACTTTTGACTACTTTAATACACACAAGTGAATTTGTCCCAATACAATTGGTCCCCTAAAATGAGAGGACGATGTACAAAAAGTGCAAAAAGTCACATTAAAGCTGACAGTCTGCACTTTAACCTCATAATCATTGTAACATTTCAAATTCAAAGTTCTGGAGTACAGAGCCAAAACAACAACAACATTGTCAACATCCCAGTAAATACAAAGGGCACTGTATATATTTGTAACACTCAAAGCAGATGCCAAAATACAGTATAATGCATCTCTGCAGAAGCTGAAACACTTTAGTGCATATAATTTGTCATGTGTGCCTTTAAAGCAATGCTGCCTGGGCAGCCTTCTCATATTCAGCACTGCACCCCTGGGCGCAACTCAGTTCATTATGTGGCTTTATCTTTAGGGTCTGTTCTCTCTGTCCTGTTCTTAGGAAGAACGTGCAAGGCTAAGAATATCAATAATAAATCAAAGCCTCAACAGCTCACCTAAAAATACACAGGGCCCAATCAATTGTAGCCATCAGCAGGGGATGGAGGCAGAGCTTAGTAGAGGCCAATAATACAAAGGTAGGACTTTGGTTGCAAATGAGCATTTAATGATCAACCTGATATATAAGAGGGCATGTCTGCACTTATCAGATGGGGGTTTTGGCAGTAGACTGATTCAGTGCAGTGATTCAGTGGACTGAAGTAGGAGCCGTTACTCATTTTGGGTGCCGGTATTGTTTATGTTTAGGTCCCGGAACTCTGCAATAGTTTTAACCGAATATTCTATAAAGAGATGCTGGTTCTCAAGCAGTAGTTCCAGCTTAAGTCTAACACTGAATTGATATCCTTGTTGAATTGAGAATGAACAAGGCCGGGGGTGGCAGGGAGGATAGTCCCTAGGCTAGAGACTAGTAGGCAAAGCGCTGACTCTGCCGGTAGGCCAACTTGTCCAGGTTAGGGTTGCAGGCAAACTGGATCATGGGGGGCGGACCGCACATGAGCACCAAGGTGTCGTCACTGGGGGCCGGCAGGTGCTCCTGGATCATGTCTGCGTTGATGAAGCCCTCACTGTACTCCCAGCCTGAGCCACACAAATCAATCTTATTCAATTATGGGATCGCAAACAAGTACCGCTATGCATAAGGATTCAAATAAAATAAAATGTATGTCACATACAGGTTAAAGCAGTTTTTTTGGTACATTTTAAATGTAACCTTTATTTAACTAGGCAAGTCAGGCAACAAATTAACGAGGCAACAAATTCTTATTTACAATGATGGCCTACCGGGGAACAGCGGGTTAACTGCCTTGTTCAGGGGCAGAATGACAGACTTACCTTGTCAGCTCGGGGATTCGATCCAGCAACTTTTCAGTTACTGGCCCAACACTAACCACTAGGCTACTTGCAGCGAAAGGTGCAGTAAAATCAATAGTATATATTAGAACAGCAGCGATGAATGTGTGTGTATATGAGTTGAGTGTGAATGTGTGTGTGTGTGTGTGTGTGTGTGTCTGTAAGGGTTGGATTTGTAGGTAGTCAGAGCAAATAATTTATAAGGTGCATATACTGGAGTCTCTGGTGCAAATAGGCTCTAAGGTAACGTTACATGTCTGTGCAGGGAGACCGCCAGGTTTAGCTTTTCGGCAGTCTGTGGCATAATAAACACAATGAATACTAATTCAAAATGATAACAAAATGTGTCAATTTGTATTAAGACTTCTGAAATCTGGGATGCCAACACTTAAGCAACGCAAGCAAAAGCCATAAACCACATACCCTCTGGTGCCCTGTCCACTGTAAACCACAGCTTGAAGCGGTCTGGGTGTCGGACTTGGACCTCCTCCAGCTCATCCCTCAGCAGGATGTCCTTCTCAGTCTGAACACATATACACACACACAGTTAACAAATGTGTCTGGTTCAGTGTTCTCTCAACCTAAGCAAACCTATGAGCTACATCCACAGTGATGCTAGTCATAAGCATTTATCTATCCTTTATTTATAGAGATGATATTAAAAGTCTTTTAGGAGAGACCAGTGTGAGCTGCGGCCACACACCTGGTTAGCATACAGCAGGCTGCAGGTGGTGCTGTCACTGGGGTCCTTCATGATGGCGCGCACCAGCTGTAGCATAGGGGTGATGCCTACAGACAGGGAAGGGAGTTCAGCACCAGGAACTAAAAGCACTCTACATTTACCTGTGCTTAGTTTAACATTTAAGTGTTTAAGTTCAGAGGGCAGGGTTGCAAAAAGAAGATTCACCTGTTCCTCCAGCTATCAGACCCACAGTACTGGCAACTTTTATCTCAGCAGGAGACTTTTTGTCTGTCTGAACTGCAAACTGCCCTGTTGAATTTAATGGGAGAAAGCAATGAGACAACAACTAAGCCAACACAATTATTACTTTCCTTTTCCAATGTGTGCTTGGGGAGCTATCTTGTCCAAAATGGAAGACAGTTGTTGGGTGTGTCCATTATCATCTATTAATAAATTTCAGTGGCAATACAGTACAATTATATTCTTTATGCAGTGCTTTTCTGGAGCATTTGGGGCATGAAAGTTGCAAAATGTGAATACTTGGAGATATTACACATAACACAAGTACTGCTGACTTATTCAGTAGACTTAAGGTTGAAAACAAGTATGTACACACATGATCAGTCTCAGCCAGCCACACCACACTTAAGCACACAAATCTAAAAACACCCATTCCATTGGAGACTAGGTGTGTGTCCCAAATGGCACCTGATTCTTATGGGCTCTGGTAAAAAGTAATGCACTATATAGGAAATAGGGTACCATTTGGGACACATTATTTTTGTAAATATCAGAGGGAGGGTGTGCCAGGCAGCAGACTGGCCGTACCATGTCCTTTGTACTCCAGCAGGCCTCCTGGTCCTCTGAAGTCTACCACGTCTCCCAGCTGCAAACTCTCCAGGTATTGGGACATCTTCCCCCCGTCAGGAAACTTGAGGTGCACATTCCTGAAGTAGATCTGGGGAGAAATTTTATCCATGAAATACATACCCTGATCTGCAAAGTGTATGTATCAAGATTCTCATAATATGAGTGCTGATTTAGGGATCCGTTTTTAATTTTAGATCACAAATAATAAGATTACATGGACAAAGGGAACCTGATCCAATATCAGCACTACTACCCTGAGATGCTTGATACATACAGACCCAGGTTAGATAGTACTAGTGTGTACATATTCAGAATATGATATAGGATTGCTTGGACAAGCCATACATACCTTCACAACCAGATCAACATATCCTTTGTCGTCGTTGCTGGACACAGGTGTATATGGTCTGACTACCAGGCTGCCATCAATACGGGCAGAGAGGTATACATGATTCCCTAGAAGAAACAAATAAGGTGGTTAGAAACAAAGTCAACACTGACTTAAAATAACACTAGGGTCATTGGGTGTGGCTTCATCCTCTGATTGTTCTGCTAAATGACTCATACAGTAGAGGGCATTCCAGGAATGCAAATCAAGTATTACGTTGTGAGTCTAGTTATTATGCTGGTGAGATAAAGGACTACTTAGATTAATGGAACTGAATTCTACAAAATAATCATTTATGATCAAATGGTCACTTGACAAAACTCAGAAAGAACATTGTGCAAGTGAAGACTTACCTACAGGGAGTCCCAGGATATGTTCTGTTGAGGGAAGTCGAAAGCGAAACCTGCGAGTATCATGGTTGATCACCTATGAAAAGAGGCCATAGAGCCATGCATACACTATACAGTTGAAGTCGGAAGTTTACATACACCTTAGCCAAATATATTTAAACTCAGTTTTTCACAATTCCTGACATTTAATCCTAGTAAGGATTCCCTGTCTTAGGTCAGTTAGGATCACCACTTTATTTTAAGAATGTGAAATGTCAGAATAATAGCAGAGAATGATTTATTTCAGCTGTTATATTTTTTCATCACATTCCCAGTGGGTCAGAAGTTAACATACACTCAATTACTATTTGATAGCATTGCCATTCAATTGTTTAACTTGGGTAAAACGTTTTGGGTAGCCTTCCAAAAGCTTCCCACAATAAGTTGGGTGAATTTTGGCCCATTCCTCCTGACAGAGCTTGTGTAACTGAGTCGGGTTTGTAGGCCTCCTTGCTCGCATATGCTTTTTCAGTTCTGCCCACACATTTTCTATAGGATTGAGGTCAGGGCTTTGTGATGGTCACTCCAATACCTTTACTTTGCTGTCCTTAAGCCATTTTGCCACAACTTTGGAAGTATGCTTGGGGTCATTGTCCATTTTGAAGACCCATTTGCGACCAAGCTTTAACTTCCTGACTAATGTCTTGAGATGTTGCTTCAATATATCCACATCATTTCCCATCCACATTATTTTCCTTTCTCATGATGCCATCTATTTTGTGAAGTGCACCAGTCACTCCTGCAGCAAAGCACCCCCACAACATGATGCTGCCACCCCGTACTTCACAGTTGGGATGGTGTTCTTTGGCTTGGAAGCCTTCCCTTTTCTCCTCCAAACATAACGATGGTCATTATGGCCAAAAGGTTCTACTAATGTGTCATCAGACCATTGTACTTTTTGGAGAAATGTCCTCTCTTTGTCCACATGTGCAGTTGCAAACCGTAGTCTGTCTTTTTTAATGGCGGTTTTGGAGCAGTGGCTTCTTCCTTGCTGAGCAGCCTTTCAGATTATGTCAATAAAGGATTCATTTTACTGTGGATATAAATACTTTTGCACCGGTTTCCTCCAGCATCTTCACAAGGTCCTTTGCTGTTGTTCTGGGATTGATTTGCACTTTTCGCACCAAAGTAAGTTAATCTCTAGGAGAAAGAACGCGTCTCCTTCCTGAGCGTTATAACAGCTGCGTGGTCCCATTATATTTGCATACTATTGTTTGTACAGATGAACGTGGTACCTTCAGGCATTTGGAAATTGCTCCCAAGGATAAACCAGACTTGTGGAGGTCTACCATTTTTTTCTGAGGTCTTGGCTGATTTCTTTTGATATTCCCATAATGTCAAGCAAAGAGGCACTGAGTTTGAAGGTAGGCCTTGAAATACATCCACAGGTACACCTCCAATTGACTCAACTGATGTCAATTAGCCTATCAGAAGCTTCTAAAGCCATGACATCATTTTCTAGAATTATGCAAGCTGTTTAAAGGTGCAGTCAACTTAGTGTATGTAAACTTCTGACCCACTGGAATTGTGATACAGTGAATTTTAAGTGAAATAATCTGTCTGTAAACAATTGATGGAAAAATGACTTGTGTCATGCACAAAGTAGATGTCCTAACAGACTTGCCAAAACTAGTTAACAATAAATTTGTGGAGTGGTTGAAAAACGAGTTTTAATGATTCCAACCTAAGTGTATGTAAACTTCTGACTTCAACTGTATATACAAAAGTATGTGGACACACCTTTAACAGCCATGCAATCTCCATAAACAAACATTGGCAGTGGAATGGCCTTACTGAAGAGCTCAGTGACTTTCAACGTGGCATTGTCATACGATGCCACCTTGCCAACAAGTCAGTTCGTCAAATTTCAACCCAGCTACAGCTGACCCGGTCAACTGGAAGTGCTGAAGATCAGCATGCGCAATGCCAAGCGTCGGCTGGAGTGGCGTAAAGCTCGCCACCAGACTCTGGAGCAGTGGAAACACGTTACTTGGATTGATGAATCACGCGTCACCATCTGGCAATTCGACGGACAAATCTGGGTTTGGCGGATTGCCAGGAGATTGCTACTTGCCCCAATGCCAACTGAAAAGTTTGGTGGAGGAGGAATAGGTCCAGTGAAGGGAAATCTTAACGCTACAGCATACAATGACATTCTAGACAATTCTGTGCTTCCAACTTTGTGGCAACAGTTTGGGGAAGGCCCTTTCCTGTTCAGCATGACAATGCTCCCATACACAAAGCTAGGTCCAAACAGAAATGCTTTGTCGAGGTCGGTGTGGAAGAACAACTACTACCAACATTCGGTAAAATGTTAAGACAAAAATTATTTCCATGAAGTACATATATGAATTAGGCACAGGCCTCTGAAGCAGACCAAAAATGTATAATTAATTTGATACAAGTATCTGTTTCAATAGCCCACAGTACCTCTTTATCGATGAGTGTTAGGTGGTATTTTTGAGTAGGGTCAAGCAAGGTGACTGGAGGCTTCTTCTTCTTGCCGAGATAGAGGGCTACAATTATGCCCACAGTGGACAGCACTACCACCCCAGCAGTCACAGCTACCGTCGTGGACTATATACACAAGAGAGAAAGAAGGTTTTGTGTTATAATAATAACAATCACAAATCCTTCAAAGTATTCACAACCCTTGACTTTTTCCACATTTTGTTGTTACACAAAGTGGGACTAAAATGGATTTGTCATTTTTTGTCAACGATCTACACAACATACTATGTAATGTAAAATAAAACACTAATATATCTTGATTAGACAAGTTTTCAACCCCTTGAGTCAATACATGTTAGAATCCCCTTTGGCAGCAATTAAAGCTGTGAGTATTTCTCGAAGAGCCTTGAACACCTCGATTGTTCAATATTTTTTGCCATTTTTAAAAATTTATTCTCCAAGCTCTGTCAAGTTGATTGTTAATCATTGCTAGACAGCCATTTTCAAGTCATGCCATAGATTTTCAAGCTGATTCAAGTCAAAACTGTAACTAGGAACATTCTATGTCGTCTTGGTAAGCAACTCCAGTGTATATTTGGCCTTGTGGTTTATGTTATTGTCCTGCTGAAAGGTGAATTTGTCTCCCAGTGTCTGTTGAAAGCAGACTGAACCAGTTTTCTAGGATTGTGCCTGTGCTTAGATCTATTACGTTTATTTGTATCTTAAAAAAACTCCCTATTCCTTTCCAATGACAAGCATACCCATAACATGATGCAACCACCACCATGCTTGAATGCATGAGTGATGTGTTGGATTTGCTTCAAACATAAAGCTTTGTATTCAGGACACAGAGTTCATTTCTTGCCACATTTCTTTGCAGTGCTACTTCAGTGCCTTATTGCACACAGGGTGCATTCTGTACAGGCTTCCTTCTTTTCCCTCTGCCATTTAGGTTAGTATTGTAGAGTAATTACAATGTTGCTGACCCATCCTCAGTTCTCCTATCACAGCCAATCAACTCCGTAACTATTTTAAAAAGTCACCATTGGCCTCATGGTGAAATCCCTGAGCGGTTTCCTTCCTCTCCAGCAACTTAATTGGGGAGAACACCTGTATCTTTGTGGTGACTGGATGTATTGATACACCATCCAAAGCGTAATGAAGGATTTATTTAAGCTTGTCATAACAAATGGATTGAATACTTACTGACTCAAACTTTTCAGCATTTCAATTTTTAAATGAATTTGTACAAATTTTAAAAAACAATTGCACTTTGACATTATAGGGTATTGTATGTAGGCCAGTGAATGAAAATCTCATCACCCCCCCCCCCCCCCATTTTAAATTCAGGTTGTAACACAACAAAATGTTTAAGTCAATGTGTTAAGACTTACGCACTGTGAAACTGTTTTCATTCTGCATATTTTCTGCTATTATACGTTACATTTTTTTCAAGACACTTTGTCAGGCATAGTCTCAGAATGAACAAAATAGCAGTCTTCCTGGTGACATTTGTCACTGACAGTGTAGTTGCTTTTTAAATACAACCAATGTCAGACCAAATTTGACAACTATGATGGTATCTGGAATTCTCTAAGGTTAAAAAAAAGCATTGCTTGCGGCAAAGGCTGCAGTGACATGTACCAGCAGTTGGTTGCTTGGCTGGCAGCTAGGCAAGATGAGTCACTTGCACAAGTTTACAACATGAGTCACTAGTTAGTTATATTTTAATCAGTTCAATGTCAGTGTCAAATCTACAAATTATGTGAGTTAAATTTGAATGGTTCAGGGAATATAAGTTCTGACAGCTGCAGTGCTTTGTTCCCACTCTCTCTGTTTAATAACAAAATACCGCTGACTAGTTAGGTGGCAGGCAACCTTATGACTGGCTATCAGGTGCTGCTTGGAAACGTAACTAGCTAAAGTAGCTACTGTACGCAGACAAGCAACACAGGAAATAATGTATTTAAACGACAGGGTATTCTTACCAATGCGTACTTCATGGCGATTCTGAATTCCCCAGAGCAAGGTTATATTGTTGAAGCGAAGATGTACTTGGCTAGCTAGAATTTATCAGTGAAGGCACACCCAAAGAATTGAGTTGATGGGAGGGCGTATTTAGCGGTTACACCAAATTTGTCCAACTTCCGTTGGGGAGAAGAGGAAACCAACCCAATTTTACAACAGCACGATTATGATACTACTGCAAGGAGTATACATAAACTTGGTTCTCAAGTGAAATTAAATATTCTGCCATAAAATGTAGTAAAATAAAGTATGCTGTGAATGGCATATGCAATGAAATCAAGAAGATGCATTGAATCTTGAAAACCAATTACTAGATTTACTTCAAAGAATGTACTTTTTACTGTTTGGAACATTTAAAATACAGCTTAGTTTGGGTGAAAAAAAAGCATAATCAAAAGGTTTTACATACTCAATACAACAAAGTAATACCTACTTTTATTTTCCATTCATTTTTCCCCCATTTTTTTTACCAATACTACTTAAATTAGTTGTATGCCCTCCCACAGTAAGTACTTTAAAGTAAGACATACCCACAGCAGAGCCTTTAAGGCTGGCATGCGTAAATACCAAAAATGCCGTAAATATGTAAATTGGCCTCTTTTCCTTGGTAAATACTGACCAAGCTAGATGATATTGGCATCTCAATCTATCCTGGTACAGTACATTTAAATAAAGGAGGCCATCTGAAAGTACTGGGTAAGACTACTACTCCTCTATTATATCTCTAGGCCAGGGTCAGTGAGACTAGACTCTGGATCTCATGTTCAGCTCCTATGATGGCGCACAGGCAAGGATCTTCTTGACGTAGTTGCGGACATTGACATGGAGCTGATGGGAGGTTGCACTGAAGATCTCTGTGGCCAAAGCCCTGGTCTCCTCTGATCCATTCCACAGTGCACGGTACACAGGCAGTGTGTACTTCTGTTTCCCCTGGGAGCAAGATACAATTTAATATGCTAAGATAATACTATTTACATGATTGTTTCAGACACCTGAAAAATACTAATTTAGCTTTAAACGGACACTATAAAAATACACATGGTATATCACACACACATATAAATATATTATATTTACTATAATAAAACAAACTAGCCAAAACAAAATGTGCCTGACAAATACTATAATTTGTGGTTATTATTTTGTACTTTTAACCATTTTTCTCCCCAATTGGGTAGCTAGTCTTGTACCGTCGCTGCAACTCCTGTTCGGACTCAGGAAAGGCAAAGGTCGAGAGCCATGTGTCCTCCGAAACACTATAATTGATAGTTGAGGACCAAACATTTGTTTTTCTGACCTGGCAGCTGAGGAAGCTGCGCACATGTTGATATCCTGGCTGGTGATGATTCTTGGCGACGATCTGGGCCCAGCGCAGTCGTAGCTCAGCGTTGTTTGACATCACGATGTGAGGGTACTGCTCCTCCAGTTTCTCCATATTACCTTATCAAAGTCGGTGGGATGGTACATCATTGGTGTGACTCATTTCAAAAGTAGTGTACGCACATCCAGACTTGCAGGTGCAAGTTACAAAAAGTAAAGTAATGATATAAAGAATAGAGATCCACACACTGAGGAATTGGGGTGAATCACATGCATCTTCAGAAAAACGATTGTGCTAAGGATATCCGTACAGAAGTGTTGTTACCATCGTGTCCTACCTCTAGGGAGTGGGGACTTCTCTATGATCTTTTCCAAGAAGTAGACAGCCTGATTAGTCTTCCAGGCCTGGATGTTGGTCTTCTTGATGCTGGCCATATCCAGGACCTCGGCAGCCCACAGCTCTGACAGCTGCTCAGCAGGCTTCATCAGGCTCTTGCCAGCCGACAGGTCAGGGAGGTAGGGAGGCCAACCGGGCACATTGAGCCAGCTATCAAATTCCAGACCTAGCAAAGAGACCACAAGGAGAGTGAGGTCAGTTTGCTGTTACAATCTCACTTCCAAGCTTAAATACTCATTCTAAAAAGGCAAATACGACCCTAAAAAGGCCAATCCAACACTCTAAAAGCAACTACTGTGTTTTACCCTTAATCATATCTACTCCTTTCTTCTTCAGGTCAGGGAAATACTCCAGGAAGAACTCCAGAGCGTCCTCTGCCATAACACTGCGGAATTTGAACTTGTCAATGTAGGCCTGTGAGAAGAAACACCCACATGTCAGACTGTTGCCCTCACTCACTCAGACAGACAGACACACACAGACCGACAGGTCAAAAGTTGACACACATACTCTGGAATGAGTTTCTTTAGTTTGACTTTTTTCTACATTGTAGAATAATAGCAAAGACCAAAAAAATATATTCTTCAAATTAGCCACCCTTTGCCTTGATGACAGCTTTGCACACTCTTGGCATTCTCTCAACCAGCTTCACCTGGAATGCTTTTCCATCAGTCTTGAAGGAGTTCCCACATATTCACATATTTGATGTCTTCACTATTATTCTACAATGTAGAAAATAGAAGAAAAACCCTGGAATGAGTAGGTGTCCAAACTTTTTACTGGTACTGTAAGTATTCACACCTAGCAGTCTCTCAATGGGTTTCATGTCTGGGCTTTGGCCACTCAAGGACCTTCACATTATTTTTCTGAAGCCATTCCAGCATTGCTTTGGCTGTATCCTTGGGGTCATTCTCCTGTTGGAATGTAACATTTTCACTCTAGCCTAAGGTCGTTTGCACTCTGAAGCAGGTCCTCATCAAGGATTTGCCCGTATTTGACTCCATTGATTGTTCCCTTTATCCTTACCAGTCCCTGACGCTGAAAAACATGCCCAGAGTATGATGTTACCACCCCTATGCTTCACAGTAGGGATGGTGTTCGACGGGTGATTAGCTGTGCCTGGTTTTCGCCAGACATAGTGCTTTGCATTCAGGCCAAGTATTTATTTTTTTAATTCATCAGACCACAGAATATTTTGCCACGTGAATTCATTCACGTGTCTTTTTGCAAACTCCAGGCGTGCTATCATGTGCCTTTTTTTCAGGAGTGGCTTCCATTTGGCCACTTTTCCATAAAGCCCAGATTGGTGAAGTGCTGTAGGGACTGTTGTCCTTCTGGCAGCTTCTCCTATCTCAGCCAAGGAACTCTGTACTTCTGTCAGAGTGGTCATTGGGTTCTTGGTCACCCCCCTGACCAAGGTCCTTCTTGCCCGGTTCCTTAGTTTGGTCGGACGACCAGCTCTAAGCAGAGTCTGGGTAGTTCCATATTTTTCCAATTTTCAAATGATGCCAACCACTGTGCTCTTGGAAACGTTCAACACTCTAGAAATAGTTTTATACCCTTCCCCAGATATATGCCTCATCACATCTCAGAGAGCTACAGACTGGTCCTTGGAATTCATGGTATAGTCTCTGCTTTGACATGCACTTTCAACTGTAAAACCTTATATACAGTGGTATAAAGTACTTAAGTAGTACTTTAAAGTATTTTTACTTAAGTTTTGTTGTACTATTCATATTTTTGTTAACTTTTACTTCACTACATTCCAAAATAAAATTATGTACTTTATACTCCATACATTTTCCGTAACACCCAAAAGTACTCATTACATTTTGACAGGACAATGATCCAATTACTTTTGATACTTAAGTATATTTAAAACCAAATACTTTTACTCAAGTAGTATTTTACTGGGTGACTTTCACTTGAGTCATTTTCTATTAATGCATCTTTACTTTTACTCAAGTAAAGACAAATTAGTACTTTTCCACCACTGCTTATATAGACAGGTGTGTTTCTTTCTAAATCATGTCCAAACAACTGAATTGTCTACAGGTGGACTCCAATCAAGTTGTAGTGACATCTCAAGGATGATCAAAGGAAATTGGATGCATCGGAGCTCAATTTGGAGTGTCAGAGCAAAGTGGTGTGAATAGATATTTCTGTATTTAAATTTTCAATAAGTGTTCAAACTTGTCAAAAAACATGTTTTCACTTTGTCATTAAAATTACATATATAAATACATTTTTAATTCAGGCTGTAACAACAAAATGTGGAGTAAGTCAAGGGGTATGAATACTTTCTGAAGGCACCGTATAATGAGAAGCAACACCAACCTTGAGGAAGGCATCGAAGTGACTCTGGTCTCCAGCCAGGTGGGCCAGGTAAGAGACAAAACAGAAGCCCTTCTCATAAGGCGTCTCATTGTAAGTGTCATCAGGGTCAACACCTGAGGGATGGGACAAAAATAAAATGTTTTGCTTTAACTTGAGCAGTCATGATCAAGTGTATCAGTTCTATTGGGTCTGCAGCTCCATAGGCAAATCTCAGTCAGATCAACTACTAATTAAACTAAGACCACTGGGATACTAATGGAATTGGTTTTGGCTTTAGCCTTAGCAGTCAAGGGTAAATGTAAACAGTCTGACCTGGTTTGATCTTCACACGCAGTTTATTGAGAGGGTGGTCCTCTCCGGTGTTGTCCATGTGCTGTCTGAGTAAAGCTCTCCCAGTCGCTGCCTCCAGACTAGTGATGGCCTCTCCTACAAATAACAACACAATAGACATCAGGGCTTTGAGAGTGATAAGACAGCCAGGTGTGCACAAATAGCTGTGTAGACAACTACTGTTTACTTTCAAATGGAAAGAGTTGTGAGACTTGAGGATGAGCCCATCATACATTGCTACAGCAGGGCTCGCCAATTCTATTTCTGGAGAGCTACCTTCCTGTAGGTTCACTCCAACCTCAGTTGTAACTAACCTGATTCAGCTAATAAACCAGCTAATTATGAAAATTAGGGGCACTTGATTAAAGTTGGAGTGAAACCAACTGGACAGTAGCTCTCCAGGAACATGGTTGGAGAGCCCTGGTCTACAGTAGACAAACTGTGACAAAGTGATGTACTATGCTGTTGAAGAAAGGGCTTTATAAATTCAATTTGATTGATTGACAGTCTCTTACCGTAGATCTCCCTGCACACCCGGCGCTGGGCGTACATTGTGAAGCCCTCGTTGAGCCAGAAGTCACCCCAGTTGGCATTGGTTACCAGATTACCGAACCAGCTGTGGCAGATCTCGTGCACAATGACGTCAGCCAGTGAGCGGTCTCCGGCCAGGAGGCAGGGGGTGACGAAAGTGAGGCAGGGGTTCTCCATACCGCCGAAGGGGAATGACGGTGGCATGAACAGCACGTCATACCTGAGGGGACGAACCAATTATGTATGTTTATAAGCAGAATAAGTCATGACACTGCAAGAGCAAAGTCAGTGGACACCATCCCTAGTCATGGAAAGAGCTACCGTGTGCATTTTCTATTCTAGCCTAGCACTAAGACACCTGATTCAACTAATCAATCAATCCTACATTCCCTGTAGCGCTTCAGAACCAGGGTTGTTGACTGACCACTGAAGTATTGGACCATATTGTTATTTAGGGAATTTCACCTTCCCCAGACGTAGGGTCCAAATAGTTTCTCCCCCACAACCAGAAATTCCTCGATGACTCCGTCATACTCCTGCTTGGCTGCCTGCAGCAGGCATGGCTCTGTCCATACTCGGGTCCTAAAAGATATAGATTTACAATTACTACCAAGCATTGAAACTCCATAGGCAAACACTATCATGCATGTTCTTCAAAGCACATTCTTCAGCAGCATTATATGGCCCATAAGTAGCAAGTGCAGTTTTCATTCAAGTTCAAACTTCATTCAAGTTGAACATTCACCCTGCTTTTTGATTCTCATCTCTCTACTCAGTCTGACACAGAGAATGCATTTTGCGGGTCAATGACCAACACGCCCAGGTTGTTATCAATAAATGCTTTAGACAGGAGAGGAATTTTGTCTTGTACCTACCGTGAGGTTAGGTGAGGTCTATACTAGAAGCAGAAGGCTTAACACTATCAAATTACGCCCCTTACTTGACCAAAACAAATTGTCAAACTGTCACAAGATTTAGAGGCCTGGAATGGGTGCCAGTCTATTTCTGATCTCTTGACAATTCCTTGTGGAATTGTCATATTTGGCTTGAGCACAAACAAATCAACAGCACAAACAGATCTGGGACCTATCCAAGGCCACCAGGGGCGGCAGGTAGCCTAGTGGTTAGAGCATTGAGCCAGTAACCAAAAGTTTGCTCGATCAAATCCCAGAGTTGTCATTCTGCCCCTGAACAAGGCAGTTAACCCACTGTTCCTAGGCCGTCATTGTAAATAAGAATTTGTTCTTAATTGACTTGCCTAGATAAATAAAGGTTAAATAAAACAACGTAGACTCTTTCACCTTGGCCCCACCTCCGCAGAGACCAAGTCTCCTACAGCCAAGGCCACCAGGTAGGAGGGGATGGGCTGTTCCATGGTGAACAGGAACGTGTTGTCTGCCATCCTGTGTTCTCCCTTACTGGCACTCATGACTGCTGTGAAACCATCAGGAACCTGTGGAGGCAGACAGGGCAGTCTTCGGACAGAGTCATGATCGATAATGGTACCAATATCCATTACTAATACAGACAAAGTAGTCGGAATGGTGGATAAGGTGAGGTTCCCACCATACATTAAGAGCTTTTTCAGCAATGTGTGTTAATACTAGACCTAAAATTCAAAGTGCTTTAAGTATTGAAAAACGAGTGAACACAACACACCAGGCAAAGCACATGAAGTTGAATGACAGGGCAAAATAGAATAAACAGGATAATAGACAAAAAAGATGTGAATGACAAAAAGGAAAAACACAGAAGCTTAATTATCCTGCAAAGAGAAAAAGACTGAGACAGCAATGACTCTGTGGTTATCCTCCCATGGACATTGGCTCATTCAGAGTCCAGTCCAGGGGCTCACCTTCACGGCGGCCGAGTAGGTGCTCTTGACGGCCGGCGTGTCAAAGCAGGGGAAGAAGGAGCGGTTGAGCACGGCCTGGCCCTGGGTGAAGACGTAAGGCTTGGCCTTCCCAGCTGTCTGCTCTGGATCCAGCCAGCACACCTAGTGGGTCAGGGGGGCAGAGACCAGGGTTTGAGTGTAGAGGTAGGGGCACACTTTACCTTCACAGCAACCGAGTAGGGGCTCTTAGTCATGGGGGTGTGGAAGCCAGGGAACAGGCTGCGGTTCAGCACAGGGAAGCCAGAGGTGTAGAGGAAAGGCTCTTTCTTTTCAGCAGTCTGAGCAGGCTCCAGCCATGATATCTACAAATGTATGCTGGGTTTAATGAGGATGGTGCAGTTCATGAATAGGCACTCATTTGTTGCACTTATGTACAGTGCATTCATAAACTATTTTGACCCCTTGACCTTTTCCACATTTTGTTACGTTACAGCCTTATTCAAAAATGGATTAAATAACAAACAAAAAAATACTCAATCTACACACAATATCCCATCAAGACAAAGCAAAAACAGATTAAGAAATGTTTGCACAGTTATTCATTATAAACTGAAATATTACATTTACTTAAGTATTAAGACCCTTTGTTCAGTACTTTGTTGAAGCACCTTTGGCAGTGATTACAGCCTCAAGTCTTCTTGGGTATGACACTACAAGCTTGGCACACCTGTATTTGGGGAGTTCCTCCCATTCTTCTCTGCAGATCCTCAAGCTCTGTCAGGTTGGATGGGGAGTGTTGCTGCACAGCTATTTGCAGGTCTCTCCAGAGATGTTCGATCGGGTTCAACTCCGGGCTCTGACTGGGCCACTCAAGGACAATCAGAGACTTGTCCCGAAGCCACTCCTGTGTTGTCTGGCTGTGTGCTTCGGGTCATTGTCCTGTTGGAAGGGGAACCTTCGCCCCCGTCTGAGGTCCTGAGCACTCTGGTACAGGTCTTCATCAAGGATCTCTTTGTACTTTGCTTCGTTCATCTTTCCCTCGATGCTGACTAGTCTCCCAGTCCCTGCCGCTGAAAAACATCCCCACAGAATGATGCGGCCACCACCATGCTTCACCGTAGGGATGGTGTCAGGTTTCCTCCAGACGTGAGGCTTGGCATTCAGGCCAAAGAGTTCAATCTTTGCTTCATCAGATAATCTTTGTTTCTCATGGTCTGAGTCTTTAGGTGCCTTTTGGCAAACTCCAAGCAGGCTGTCATGTGCCTACTGTTCAAAAGTTGTGGTCACTTAGATATTTCCTTGTTTTCCATGAAAACATACATGAAATGAGTAGCAAAATGAATAGGAAATATAGTCAAGACGTTGACAAGGTTATAAATAATGATTTTTAATTGAAACAATAATTGTGTCCTTCAAACTTTGCTTTCGTCAAAGAATCTTCCATTTGCTGCAATTACAGCCATGCAGACCGTTGGCATTCTAGTTGTCAATTTGTGGAGGTAATCTGAAGCAATTTCACCCCATGCTTCCTGAAGCACCTCCCACAAGTTGGATTGGAACTTCTTACGTACCATACGGTCAAGCTGCTCCCACAACAGCTCAATAGGGTTGAGATACGGTGACTGTGCTGGCCACTCCATTATAGACAGAATACCAGCAGACTGCTTCTTCCCTAAATAGTTCTTGAATAGTTTGGAGGTGTGCTTTGGGTCATTGTCCTGTTGTAGGAGGAAATTGTCTCCACTTAAGCGCCGTTCACAGGGTATGGCATGGCGTTGCAAAATGGAGTGATAGCCTTCCTTCTTCAAGATTCCATTTACCCTGTACAAATCTCCCACGAAAGCACCCCCAGACCATCACATTACCTCCACCATGCCTGACAGATGGCGTCAAGAACTCCTACAGCATCTTTCATTTTTTCTGCGTCTCACAAATGTTCCTTTGTGATCCAAACACCTCAAACTTAGATTTGTCTGTCCATAACACTTTTTTCCCAATCTTCCTCTGTCTGTGTTCTTTCGCCCATCTTAATCTTTTATTTTTATTGGCCAGTCTGAGATATGGCTTTTTCTTCGCAACTCTGCCTAGAAGGCCAGGATCCCGGAGACGACTCCTTCACTGTTGACGTTGAGATTGGTGTTTTGCGAGTACTATTTAATGCAGCTACCAGTTGAGGACTTGAGGCGTCTGTTTCTCACACTAGTGTACTAATGTACTTGTCCTCTTGCTCAGTTGTGCACCGAGGCCTCCCACTCCTCTTTCTATTCTGCCAATATCTCACATTGAATAGCCTTAATTTCTCAGAACCGACTGACGAGTTTAGGAAGAAAGTGCTCTGTTTCTGGCCATTTTGAGCCTGTAATCGGACCCACAAATTCTGATTCTCCAGATACTCAACTAGTCTAAAGGCCAGTTTTATTTATTTTTAAAATCAGCACCACAGTTTTCAGCTGTGCTAATATCCTTGCAAAAGGGTTTTCTAATGATCAATTGGCCTTTTAAAATGATAAACTTGGGGTATCGAACACAACGTGCCATTGGAACACAGGAGTGATGGTTGCTGATAATAGGCCTCTTTACGCCAATGTAGATATTCCTTTAAAAATCTTCAGTTTCCAGGTACAATAGTCATTTACAACATTAACAATGTCTACACTGTATTTATGATCAATGGACAATGGCTTTTTTTTCAAAAACATGGACATTTCTAAGTGACCCCAAACTTTTGAACAGTAGTGTATGTTTATTTGTAATACATGGGGTATTGTGTGTAGATTGAGGGGGGGGATGCCATAATCCATTTTAGAATAAGGTTGTAATTTAACAAGATGTGTTAAAAGTCAAGGGGCCTGAATAAATGGAATGCATACTTCAAAGAAATGTGAAACTAAAAACTATGAAACGTTGCAGACTATGAATATAATGTATAGCCAACAGAGTTGATCTAATTTGAAAAAGAAAAAAAAGGTTTTAAATATACTGAACAAAAAAAAAATGCAAAAATTAACAATTTTACTGAGTTACAGTTCATAATTTAAAAAACGGTGCGGTAGAAAGGACCTTTCTCAACAACATTGACACCCTGAATTTAGCAGCTGCTAAACCGACAGATCAGTTGGAAAAAGTGATGGGCTACTTTCTGCACACGCCAAAGTCAGTGTAAACCGCAGTGACTTGACACAATGCTGGCCAAACAAGATGTAGCTACAAACAAAACAGAGTTAAATGGTTCCAGTCTACCGTGAAGTGTTCATCCATGTATACGGACAGGTAAGAGTCTAGCTACATTTTAAGATATTATACGTTTTTAATTTTGTCAGAGTTGTTTTCATTGAAAGTTAAAGAGTACTGTTAGCTAGTTATGGAACATTACGTGTATGATCTGTGTAGTAATATTATTTGAATCAGAACCTAGTTGTTAGCTTTAGCTACCTGCAGATTCATACTACAGCGATGACAACATTTGTATAGGTAGTCATATGAGTTAGGATTATGCTAGTCTATTGCTTAGCTAGCTAGCTAGCTAGCTAGCTAGCTACATGGCTAATCAAGACTCTACTTCGACAGATTATTACACGACCCATCAAGTTAGCCAGGTGTGTCTGGCGGTGCTTATGGCCATCTATTGTATTTCATGTGTGTCAGGTAAGCATCATCTAATAATTATAAAATATTTGTATCTGGACACTTTTTTATATTGCTACTGCGCAAGTAACCATTTTACACCTTCTGTATCCTGTGGATGTGACTTATAAAGTTAGATCATATTTGATATAGTGTGTGTTACCAAAGAAGGTAATGTGAAGAACAACATGATCTGCACCAAAATCAGATTAGGATACAGGCCAAGGACTAGATAGTGTATTGTTACCTGGAGTTTTTCCTTATTGTAGGCCACTACTTTTACCACTTTTAGTCTTAATCTTTGGTTGTTTACTAAACTACTCACTCTGTTTAACACATGGCCTCGCATGTGAATCCTTAGAGAGACGGGTGAGGCTAAGAAGGTGTGAATGATGCTGAATGGATGTAGACAAAGAAGAGCTCTCCAGTAGGTGTGCCAAAACATTCCAGGACCATTTTCTCAAAAGTGGGGTTACAAGTTTATGAACTTTTAAAGCAGAATTACTTTCCCATTGTTCTTCAACTGCAGTGTATGATATACCAGTCTCTACTTTTATCCAACATTTTAAAAAAATATTAAAAAATGAATTCACATTTTTCTACATAAAACCGAATCGAGGCGGACGGTCACATAAGGAAAAAAGTAAATTTATTTAAATTCATTAGGCCCTAATCTTTGGATTTCACATGACTGGGCAGGAGCAGCCATAGGCCTGGGAGGGCATAGGCCCACCCACTGGGGAGCCAGGCCCAGCCAATAAGAAATAATTATTCCCCACTAAAGGGCTTTATTACAGACAGAAATATTCCTCAATTATTCCTCAGTTGTCTAGGTGACTGGTTTCAGATGATCCTGCAGGTGAAGAAATCTGGTGGACATTCCTGCAGTCAGCATGCCAAATGTACACTCCCTCAAAACTTCACACATCTGTGGCATTGTGTTGTGACAAATCTGCACATGTTAGAGAGGCCTTTTATTGTCCCCAGCCCTGTGTAATGATCATGCTGTTTAATCAGCTTCTTGATATGCCACACCTGTCAGGTGGATAGATCATCTTGGCAAAGGAGAAATAAATGTACACTAACAGAGATGTAAACAAATTTGAGCACAAAATTAGAGAAATAAGCTTTTTGTGCGTATGTTAAAAAAAATAAAGTGTATTTCAGGTCATTAAACATGGGACCAACATTTGACATGTTGTGTTTATATTTTTCTTCTGTATAGGTTCAAATAGAAATACATTCTGAGTAACCAATCATCTGGAAGTAACAAGCTAGTGTTGTTGTTGCTAGGTAAACTGACTCTAGTTACGACGGCTGAATGACATTCACTTACCCCTGGTCCATCGGATGCAAGAAACTTGACCACCACTCGAAACTGTTCCTCAATTTTACATGGTGCTGGGAATTTTACAACCAGTGTGGTGCCATAACTGGTGAAATTGCGCGTCATGAATTCTACTTTCACTGAATCCGAATCATCTTCACTTCGGCAGTAGGACACCTCTTGCATTGAGAGGGAGGGATGAATGTCCAACAGTAGCTCGCTTTGAGAATCTTGGATGCATTTCAGCTGTAGCGTTTCAGTTCCTCTCAAAGTTCTCTTCTCAAAGTCCACGCTTAGATCCAAGTGGAAGTGTTTTATCTTGAATTGACGAAAGCTCGAAGACGTAGCCACGTCCTCTGCTAGATCGGAGTGCAGTTTGAGAGGTTTTTCCATATTTTAGTAGCCTACAGCAAGAATAACTGGGTAAACGTGGGTCTTCCTCCAACGATTGGCTGCACCGCTTCTTCTTCTTCCTCGTTGGGGTGTATATCGGCGATTGGCATCCAACAGCTGCACCTCTCCAACATCAACACACAAAAAAGTACTTCTGGGTCACGGAAATCTTCAAAATAAAAGTCCCCGCATAATAGTAGAAAAGTGTCAATAACCTGTTTTATTCATTATATATGAAAAATAAATTACAATGATTCATATTTGTTAATATTTAAGTGACATTTGGCTTTTAAAACATGTTCCATGGTCCAATAAATGCCACCAATGCGAATCACTGTATATGGAATACATATTGGTTTATAGAGCAAACACTATTCTGGGTTCCGCAGTAGAAGTATTGTAGGTGAAAAATATGGGTTGTTAATGAATTCTAAGAATCCAATAAAAAGGGATGGAAAATGTAGGTTCTGGATTAAAGGCCGTTCAGAACACAAGGAAGCAGTAGTTCCAGTTAAAGGGTTTAATGAAGATCCACACACACAACACCACTCTCTGTGATACTAATTGCGCTTATTTAACTGCATGCACAATAAAAAATCAGAAAGAAAATAACATTTTTCTAAGGAGGTAGAATAAGCAGTGGTGGAAAAATACTCTGTCATACTTGAGTAAAAGTAATGATACATTAAAAAAATGACAAAAGTAAATGTCACAGTAAAATACTACTTGAGTAAAAGTCTAAAAGTATTTGGTTTTGAATATACTTAAGTAACCAAATTAAATGGAATTGCAAAAATATACTTAAGTATCAAAAGTAAAAGTATAAATAATTTAAAATTCCTTATACAAACGAGACGCCACTATTTTATTTGTATTTTTATTGATGGATAGCCAGGGGCACACTCCAACACTCAGACATAATTTACAAACAAAGCATTTGTGTTTAGTGAGTACACCAGATCAGAGGCAGTAGGGATGACCAGGCATGTTCTCTTGATAAGTGCGTGAATTGGACCCTTGTCCTGTCAAAATGTAAGGAGTACCTTTGGGTGTAAGGGAAAATGTATGGAGTATAATGTTTCTTTGGAAATGTAGTGAAGTAAAAGTAAAAATAGTATAAATAGTAAAGTATAAATCGTAAAGTATTGATACCACAAAAAAAACGTTGTACTTTAATGTATTTTTACTTTTAAGTACTTTACACCACTGAGAATAAGCAGGAGACAAAAACCGGTTGGTCAGCAGAACGAAAACTACAGACTGCCTGAGGCCCTGCCTGGTCCGGTATTACAATAAGTCCCGGGGGAAAAGGCTGCTGATTGGCTAATAAAATTATGATTGCCAAGACATTATTTTTTAATTTAAAAAAATACATTTGGGGTCTTGAAAAGGAGATGAGCTGGCAGTTTTTACATTAGGAAATATTTAGTAGGGTCCGTATCTGGGTGCCGCAGTAAAAGTATTGTAGGAAATACTTACGTCGGATATATAGAATGTACATGTATGGTGTCATTTCATGGGTCTTTGAATAATACACAGTGTTGCTGGCTTTTTACTCCACCCATTCCATAGGTGGCCACAATTCGTAGCACTGTATATGTAATACATACTGGCTTATGCCATTGGTCCTTAAGGACCCAAATGAGAAATCCTTTGTTTTCCTGAGACCAAAACTTATAAAACATGCAACTAGATGTAAATATTTGTACATTTCATTGCCCTTATGCTTAAAACAATTGCAATATAGACAAAAACAAATTACAATTAAATGAAATACCCATATAAATAGCAATTCATGCTATTTGATTAAAAACACTTAAATATCTGTCTAGGTTGGAACTGTTGCTGTTAAAATACAATAAATAATTTTAATTCTGAACTGGAATAAACTAATTGATCACATCACACAGCTGTATAACAGAACACACACACACACACACACACAAACACAGTCCTAATCAGAGGTGTGTGGCTGGTTGAAGTTTTCAACAAGCATGTCTTTTCTGGTGCTCAGTTTATTACAGTGCAACCCTGAGGTCATGCTCAGCTTTGAGTCGGTTTCTGTACTTTTAAAAAAGTATGCCAGAGTTGAGAACCCTGACTCGCATAGGTATGTGGTGCCAAACTGGATCAGAGCATCTAATGCTTTCTCAGTCAGGCAGGAGACAGCTTCTTGCTGTAGATAAGCAACCCAGAACTGTGTGTGTTTGCCTCAAAAAGCATCTTGCTTCAAATCAGTTTCACAGCAACAGCTCAAACCTAGACTTGTTTTCAACAATAATTTCTACAGTAAGATGTACAGTAGACCTGATCATTTTTTTGTCTTCATATGTACTGTTACTTAGGGTTGCACTAACAGTAGCTAGTTAGCTTGGTTTGGCTAACGTTAGCTAGGTATTAGCGGTGTTCAATGGGATTGTTTTAAAGGGAAACACATCTACTACTGAGAAAGTACTCCCTTATTTCTGCTTATCACTTGTTATAAAATGAAAACAATGTCTTGCTAGCTGACTTACTTTTCCACTGGCTAAGCACTGTTTCCTGAAGCATTCTACACTGTTCTGGCAAAAACTATTCTGGGTGCTGTAGATCCTTCAGTGTGTCCTCGCTTATTTCGATGTCAACCTCTCCAATTACATGCTGCTCATTTGATTCAGTTTTCATAGAGTTTACGATTTCCTCATCTGATAAACCTCTACTACGACTTTGTCTCTAAGTGGTAGTATTCATTCCCAATATCTTGAGTGTCAGACTTGATTGAGCTGCACCACTGACACTCCATATCAGGATGAAGATATATCAGGATGAAGATCAGAAACAGGTTCTTTATCCTCAAGTGTGTACATTTTGCGTATTAAGTTGGCAGTCTGTGGCTCCTCTGAGCAGTTAACATTCCCTTATTGAAATTCTCCACAGGTTTTGTACTTGAGCCTCCTTTACATTCTGTTTGTACAATTTTGTTTAATTTCACCTTGTCACTAAGAACATAATGTATGTTATATTCTTGTCCCACATATTCCTAAGATTTTTGACACATTTAATGACAATTGGTTTTCCAATTGGCCATTGCAATGTTTTGCCAACTTCATCCCAAAATTGGGAATCAAATGTTTAATTATGCTGCATAACAATGTATTGACATTGAAAAAAAAAGTTGTTTTTGGGGGGATTCTTAAAATCCCCGCCCCGCAATTATCTATATAAAAAAGGTGTATTATAGTGCATTATAAATTAAGGGTTTATCATGGGCATAATTAATGTCCAAAAGCAGGGGGCAATCATGAGCCATGAATGCAACCGGCAGTAACTTGAACTTGGTTGCCAGTCAAAGAGCTTTTTGCTGCAAATGTCTGTCAGGGAGAGACTAGTAAATTGATAAAAGATAGTGCACCGTCAACGCTGAATGGTCAAATGATGACAAAATAATGTGTAACCAATGATAATAATATTGGTACTTATTCTGATCCTATGCATATCGCCACTCAGAAACTTCCCGTTGAAACTGAATTCCCAACTCTGAAGAAAGTGAAGTTTAACAGAATGACACTGATAGGATTAACATTATAAATCTTTATTTAATTATTTATTCATTTTTAAAGAGAAACTTTTTCCTTTTAGAAAAACAATATCTAAATATATTTTAACATTTTCGATAGTACTTAACACATCAATAGATCCGTACAAAAAAACAGCTAACAAACTAACCATGAAAGAATGTTCAACACAGCGGCTCTTTCACAGTAAA
Organism: Oncorhynchus masou masou; assembly: GCF_036934945.1. Taxonomy (NCBI): domain Eukaryota; kingdom Metazoa; phylum Chordata; class Actinopteri; order Salmoniformes; family Salmonidae; genus Oncorhynchus; species Oncorhynchus masou. The sequence goes on along the minus strand of NC_088216.1, from coordinate 53,506,488 downwards.
AAGGGAGGCACCAGGGGAACGTTGTGGTCTGTTGCTTTGTGCCTTTAATTGACTTTCGTGTTGCCCTGGTAACATGTTGAAGTCAATAATATAAAGCCTCAGATCCTCTTTGATACTATGCCCAGTCTCTCGCTCTCTCTCATCTCATATCAGCACCAAGTCCAGTGATGTAATAAATTAATGAATAAATAGGGCTCTGTGGGCCGGGGGAGGTCAGAGCTTTCCAGAGAGAGGGTGGCACTGGGGGCCCTCTCACTAGTCCTACACCTGACTGACGATCTCAGAGTCGTCATCCACAAACCACTGCATTGGGGACCCGTCCGCTGCCCTCTGGATGACACGTCTCTTGGGAGCCTGCAGATGGGACGACAAAAACAGGGAACATTTATTTCAATGTCTGTTTTTTCAAGTCAGTACTAATAGAGTTAGGCTTTTAAATATCACAAGAAATAACATTATTGGAAGTTCATAGTATGGAGAGAAGGCAACAAAGTAGATACTTGCAATAATGTTTCTACTGGTGGTTCCCTGCAACCCTTCAGGGCCAGGAGTGAGTATACTGCCCTACAGCAGACACCAAGGACTCAGCTGCTGTATTACTCAGTTCTCACAACACCAGGAAGTTGGATATACAAATATGTTAAAGGAAGTGCAGTACATAGCACTGTGGTATAACCTCACCATTGAGAGCTCCATAACGAGGTCATAAGAGTTCAAAACAGCCAGTGTCTGAAAAAGCTTGGCTTTTAGGTTTTAGCAGCTGATCCACAAGGGTGTGTCATTTTTCTCTACAGTGAGCCACAATGTGACTCAGCGTGACACTGTATGATTCAGGGGTGAGGTTGACGATGGGAGGGCCACACGTACAGTCTGTTCACTCCCACACTGCAGCTGTCTGAGCGTCTCTCAAACCTCCTTTACTTGCTGTGATCAGACCATCCCCTGAAATTAAGAATTGCTGCTACTGCTGCTACTACTACTGCTGCAAAATATTAGATCCAGTACTGTACAGTACTGTACTACAGCTGCCCATGCTTTTTCAACAGCTGGCAATATAAATCATCGCTGAAGGGTAGACAGTAAAACGATACAGGAATGTGGCACCTGGGTTTCCTCTCATGCATGAACATTACCCACACCTTACCCTCTGCGGGGGAGAATTTAAAAAAAATTAAACTCAGGATACCAACTGCCTCTCATATTATAATAATTTCAAGGTCTTAAAAATCACATTGACTCACCACCTGCCCACAGATTTTCTTTAACTGTATCTGAACTCAAAAGACAGTGCATTCGGAATGCACTCATACCCCTTGACTTTTTCCACATTTTGTGACGTTACAGCCTTATTCTAAAATGGATTAAACCGTTTTTTTACCACCCCATCAATCTACACACAATACCCCAGAATCACAAATCCCAAACAGGTTTTTAGACACATTTTTTTGCAAACATATAATTTTATTAACTGAAATATCACAATAACATAAGGATTCAGACCCTTTGCTCAGTATTTTTTGATGAACCTTTGGCAGCAATTATAGCCGTGAGTCTTCTTGGGTATGCTTTGCACAACTGTATTTGGGGAGTTTCTCCAATTCTTCTCTACAGATCCTCTCAAGCTCCTGTCAGGTTGGATGGGGAGTGTTGCTGCACAGCTATTTTCAGGTCTCTCCAGAGATGATCGATCGTGTTCAAGACTGGGCTCTGGCTGGGCTACTCAAGGACATTCAGAGACTTGTCCCAAAGCTGCTCCTGTGTTTTGTTGGCTGTGTGCTTATGGACGTTGACCTGTTGGAAGGTGAACCTTCACCCCAGTCCGAGGTCCTGAACGCTCTGGTACAGGTTTTCATCAAGGATCTCTGTACTTTGCTCTGTTCATATTTCCCTCGATCCTGACTAGTCTCCCAGTCCCTGCCGCTAACAAACATCCCCACAGCATGATGCTGCCACCACCACGCTTCACCATAGGGATGGTGCCAAGTTTTCTCCAGACGTGATGCTTGGCATTCAGGCCAAAGAGTTCAATATTGTTTTCATCAGACCAGATAATCTTGTTTTGCATGGTCTGAAAGTCCTTTAGGTGCCTTTTGGAAAACTCCAAGCAGGCTGTCATGTGCCTTTTACTAAGGAGTGGCTTCCTTCTGGCCACTCTTCCACGAAGGCCTTATTGTTGGAGTGCTGCAGAGATGGTTGTCCTTCTGGAAGGTTCTCCCATCTCCACAGAGGAACTCTTCAGCTCTGTTTTTAGTCACCCCCCTGACCAAGCCCCTTCTCCCCTGATTGCTCAGTTTGGCAGGGCTGACAGCTCTAGGAAGAGTCTTGGTGGTTCAAAACTGTTTCCATTCAAGAATGATGGAGGCCACTGTGTTCTTGGGGACCTTCAATGCTGCAGACATTTTTGGTACCCTTCCCCAGATCTGTGCCTCGACAATCCTGTCTCTGAGTTCTACGGACAATTCCTTCGACCTCATGGCTTGGAATTTGCTCTGACATGCACTGTCAACTGTGGGACCTTATATAGACAGGTGCGTGCCTTTCCAAATAATGTCCAATCAATTGAATTTACCACAGGTAGACAATCAAGTTGAAGAAACATCTCAAGGATGATCAATGGAAACACCTTATCTCAATTGAGTCTTATAGCAAAGGGTCTGAATATGGTTTAGTATTTTTAATATGAAGTTCTGTTTTGTATTTTTAATACATTTGCAAAACATTTAAAAAACATGTTTTCGCATTGTCATTTTGGGGTACTGTGTGTAGATTGAAAGTCATAAAACAGGTAGGCATCCCTTGTCCTGGAGTGCTGTAGGTACTTTATGCTTTTGATTTAATCAACCTGGAACACCAGGAGTGCTTTAGGCAATCACTGAACCGATCAATTACCTTAGTTGTTCCGTGTGGTGTCGAGTTGGGACAAAATCCTGCAGTACCTGTGACACTCCAGGAACAGGGTTGCCTTCCCCGTCATAAAACGTGCTGAGACGAGTATCATTGAAGAGTTGTGTGTTGTCCTATCCTCACATAGTTTGCTTAGTAGTTCATGGAGATAATACTTGTTTGTTTGTCAGGTGTGATTGTGTTCTATTGAACTGTGTGAGTTTGGCAAAGTAAGCTAACTTGTAAAGACCGCATTAATATACGACACAAACATTTTAAAAGAGTTCTGTTGATTCGATGGAACTTGCAGACAGGTCTGGACACAGCACCTCCGTATCATCCATCTTAACTGATTAGAAATCCCCTTCTCTAAAGCCTGCGGTGCACCGACTGACACCGACCTGACAGTAATATAATCCAGTGATATTCAGTTACAGGGAACCTGCCTGGTGCTAACAGTACTTCTGCAAAGACAGTAACTTCATATTGAGCAACTATAGTCATTTAGAGAGTGAAGTGCCATTGTGGCAGTTTACCTGTTCATGGTACTTGTTGTGCTGGGTGAGAGGTGACTGTACACTCCTCACCCTGGCTGTGCCCTGTCTGTCCAGGGAGCGAGGTCTGAACTGTTTGCGCTGGTGCCACGACTTGAGCTCTTCGTTTACCACCTGCTGGGGGAGGCCTCTTGATGGGTGGTGAGAGTACTCCCGGAGCGAAGGGGCGCGGGACAGTCTGATGTGAGGGGGCAGGGACCTGAGAGCCCGCTGGGGGTGCAAAGGGGCCTCCTCGTACCAGTGTTCATACTGGCTGGGGTGACAGGGGAGCGGGGTGCCATGATACAGCCTGGTCATGTCCATCTCTGAAGGGTAGACCATCCTGTCGTCATAGTAACCCCTGTGGAAGCTGGGGTTGGACTGGTGCTGGGGGTTCTGGTAGAAGCCAGGGCCTGGGGGGTAGGCCATTGGTCGATGATTGTCATTGGGGCTGGAGTGTTGGTACTTATAGGTGAGCTGAGACTGCCTGGGAAGGTCACAAGGCATCTCACGACATGGTGAACTGGTGTAGGATGGGGCAGAGTGTTCAGAGTTACTGTCCTCAGTCTCAGAGCTGGAATGGTATATGGGATTTCCATAGCCTGCCCTCAGGACAGGGGACTCGCCTGGAGACGTTACCACGTAATCCGTTAGTAGCCCCCTGGGAACACGGGTACGTCCTCGATCCTTATCCAGGTTCAACGGAGGCTCACTGTTGGGAAGTCTAAAATATTACATAGAAGCATTAAAAACAAGGCCAAAACAGTACAAATTCAACACTAATTTGTAAGATACAGTCTCAAGATTCAAGCGGTGTGGGGACAGTGTGAATGAGATATACAAATGTTGGACAGTGGTGTTGTGTGAGATGTGGATGTCTTACTTACCTTAGTTGAATACACTGACTAAGTCGCTCGAAGAACAACTACCAAAATGTAAAACATTTTAATTTGATGACCTGAGAGAGAGCTGGCGGCGAAGGTGCATCTCCGGAGTGGATGGGGCGCTGTTGGACTGGGTGTAGCTCAGTTTGAGATGGGAGGAGAACTGCAGTGTCAGGGCTGTGTCTCTACAACAGGCGTCCACAGGAGGCAACACAGGGGTCGTGGCTGGACTACTGCAGAAAGGTAACAACATGGACAGGAAGGAGAGAGAACTGGGTTAATGACTAAACCCAGAAGCTGTTTTTATTCAGGAGAGAGCCATGAGTTGGCCAAATGAGTGTGTGTACTTTGCACGCTTGAACCTGTTCCATGTGCCCTTGTATCAGTCTATTCGAGCTTTCACTCAAAGACGAGTCACAACTTGAATCAGAATGTTCCCAAGTAATTTCCTCCCCAAAATAACAAGGTACGTATTAATGCCAACTTGAGCGAAACCACTTGAAAAGGAACTCTCATTTTTCAAATATCAAATGGAGTTTAAGTTTCATATAAGTGCTGTCAAAGCAGATTCCTGATCTTGTGGTTTCTCATTAAGGTAGATCTATTTGGGTTCAACTATGGAGCTGTATGAATTCAAAAAGCCAAGTTAATCTTATATTAGGCTACATGGAAACAATTACCAAGCCATAATGACTTGTGTTTAAGAGAGCTTTCACCAACCTGTGAAGCTTAAATTATAGCTATTCTTGGGCTTTCCTGTACAATAAATTCAAGGGTAGTGTTCATATAAAATTACAGGAGGCACAGTGGGTACTCCCTTGGCCTTTACCTTGACTTTCTGCTACCAGAGTGTGACTTCTTCTTGGTCTTCTGGTAAGGCTGGTCCAGACTGGACTCTGTCCAGGGCGAGTGCTCGATGGGAGGGGGCTCCAATTCCAGGCTGGTGTTGAAAAGAGACTGTAGCTCCTCCAGGGTTGGAGTAGTAGTGGGAGACTTGTGGGGGCTAGGCCCAGGGGGGTGTGAGGGGTCAAGGGGAGGCTGGGGAGGATCTACTGGTCCTCCTAGGTGAGGGAGCTCCATGGATGGTTGAGATGACTGACTAATCACCTCTACTGGAGAAAAGTAAAGATACAATTGAATTCAGAGTGTTATTAGGTACTTTGGTGGTATTGTCATAACATGTTTATCAATATAACTTTTACAAGACAAATCTTTGCACAGTGACTCTAACCTTCGTCGAGCAGTGCCGAATCCGACAGAGAGCTATCATCAGAAGTGCCCTGATCTGAAAACAAAAGCATAGCGAACAACCGTATTAATCCATGGGAAGGGCACTGGAATTCTATTCCTCTCAGGTCAGAGAGGAAAGATTTCAATGTTATTTTATCAGTTGGCCAGCTGGGCGGCGCTCACCTCTCTGTGTGCTGGTGCAGTCTGGCCGTGGTGAAGACCGCCCGTGCTGTAGGCGCAGCTGAAACGCTGTGTCCTGCAGTTGTTTGACTTTCTTCTCCTCACGCTTGCACTGCTGTAACCGGCTTCTCTTCACCGCCTTGCTCTGGTGTTCCTCACAGCACAGTCTTTGGACCGCTTTGTGTATCTGCAACTGCAGGGATAGCTCAGCTTCCACAGAGTTCAGCTCAGAGTTCTACAGGATGTGACAAAAGGAGGTTGGGCAAACATGAGTGGCTGAACATGAAAGATCTCTTCCTGGCTCTTACGATGAAAGAAGCTTGATTATTGATGGTTGGTGGCAAGGAAGGTAGGACGATGGCTTGAATTGAGAAACATAATATTTCTCCAAGGGGGACCACGGGAGTGGCCTTCAGTACTAAGTACACCTGTGTGTGTGGCTTTTACAACTACTGTTAAAGGGATAGTCAGTGTAAATTACAATATTGTCCATGCCCAAACCCTGTCAGGCTCTTTACCACTGCTCCCTGTGGGATGCTCTGCTCTTCTAGTTTGAAGGCAGCTCCGATTCGTTGGCGGATTTGAGGTGGCTTCTCCCCAGGCAGCAAAGGGTAGTCTGCAGACAGCCGACCAGTCAGCTCCTATATGACATGGAAAAAAGACACCAGATGTAGGCTGGTTCAAATGTGAGGGATCATATTCTGTTAATGCAACGGAACAAAAATAAATGTACAGTTCATTCAGAAAGCATACAGACTCCTTGACTTTCAATTTTTTTTTACGTTACAGCCTTATTCTGAAATGGATTAAACAAACATTCCCGCTCATCAATCTACACACAATAACCCCTAATCAAAACAATTAAGGTTTTAGATTTTTTTGCAATTAAAAAATCTAACTGAAATATCACATTTACATAACTATTCATACTCTTAACTCTCATATACTTTGTTGATTCTACTTGGGTATGACGCTACAGGCTTGGCACACCTGTATTTGGGAGTTTCTCCCATTCTTCTCTGCAGATCCTCTCAAGTTCCGTCAGGTTGGATGGGGAGTGTAGCTGCACAGCTATTTTCAGGTCTCTCCAGAGACGTTCAAATCCGGGCTCTGGCTGGGCTGCTCAAGGACAATCAGAGACTTCTCCCGAAGCCACTCCTGCGTTGTCTTGGCTGTGTGCTTCAGGTCCTTCTCCTGTTGGAAGGTGAACCTTCACCCCAGTCCGAGGTCCTGGACACTCTGGAGCAGGTTTTCATCAAGGATCTCTATGTACTTTGCTCCGTTCATCTTTCCTTCAATCCTGACAATTCTCCAAGTCCCTGCAGCTGAAAAACATCCCCACAGCAGGATACTACCACCACCATGCTTCACCGTAGGAATGGTGCCGTAGGGATGATTGGCATTCAGGCCAAATAGTTCAATCTTGGTTTCATCAGACCAGATAATCTTGTTTCTCATCGTCTGAGAGTCCTTTAGGTGTCTTTTGGCAAACTCCAAGCATGCTGTCATGTGCCTTTTTTACTGAGGAGTGGCTTCCATCTGGCCACTACCATAAAGGCCTGATTGTTGGAGTGCTGCAGAGGTGGTTGTCCTTCTGGAAGGTTCTCCCATCTCCACAGAGGAACTCTGGCGCTCTGCCAGAGTTATCATCGGGTTCTTGGTCACCCCCTGACCAAAGGCACTTCTCCCCGATTGCTCAGTTTGGCCAGACGGCCTGCTCTTGTAAGAGTCTTGGTGGTTCCAAACTTCTTCTATTCAAGAATGATGGAGGCCACTGTGTTCTTGAAGACCTTCAATGCTGCAGAAATGTTGTGGTACCCTTCCCCAGATTGGTGTCTCGACACAATCCTGTCTCGGAGCTATACGGACAATTCCTTTGACTTTTAGCTCTGACATGCCCTGTCAACTGTGGGACCTTATAAAGTCATGAGTTGTGCCTTTCCAAATCATGTCCAATGAATTGAATTTACCACAGGTGGACTCCAATGAAGTTGTAGAAACATCAAGGGTGAACAATGCTAACAGGATGCACCTGAGCTCAATTTCGAGTCTCATAGCAAAGGGTCTAAATACTGATATTTTAGTTATTAATTTTTAATACATTTTCAAACATGTCTAAAAAACTATTAATGCTTTGTCATTATGGAATATTGTATGTAGATTTATGAGGAACATTTTTAATTGAATTTTAGAATAGGATGTAATGTAACAACTTGTGGAAAAGGGGAAGGGGTCTGAATACTTTCCGAATGCACTGTATGTTAAAGGAATACTTCGAGATTTTGTCAATTAATCCCTTTCTCTACTTCCCCAGAGTCCGATGAACTCGTGGATACCATTTTTATGTATGCGTGCAGTTTGAAGGTAATTGCTAACTAGCGTTATCGCAATGACTGGCAGTCTGTTATCGTAGACTTCCAGTCATTGCATTAACACTAGTTAGCATTGGCTTGCAAAACTACCACTAACTTCCTTCATACTGGATGCAGAGACATAAAATTGTATCCAAAAATATAAAACGCAACATATAAAGTGTTGTTCCCATGTTTCATGAGCCAAAATAAAAAAGTTTTCCAAATGCACAAAAAGTTAATTTCTCTCAAATTTGGAGGACAAATTTGTTTATACATCCCTTTTAGTGAGCATTTCTCATTTGCCAAGATAATCCATCCACCTGACATGTGTGGCATATGAAGACACAACATGATCATTACACAGGTGCACCTTGTGCTGGGGACAATAAAAATACCACTTTTAAAGTGTGCAGTTTTGTCACACAACACAATGCCACAGATGTCAAGTTTTGAGGGAGCATCCAATTGGCATGCTGACTGCAGGAATGTTCACTAGACCTGTTGCATGTTCATTTCTCTACCATAAGCTGCCCCCATTGTAATTTTTAGAATTTGTCAGGGGGGGTGCTGAGGACTATTTATGTCTGTAATAAAGCCCTTTTGTGGGATTGAAACTCACCCCCAGTGTGTGGGCCTGGCTGCCAATTGGGTGGGCCTGTGGCCTCCAAGGCCCATGGCTGCACCCCAGCCTAGTCTTGTGAAATCCGTAGATTAAGGCCAAATGAATTTATTTCAATTGACTGATTTCCTTATATGAGTTATAACTCAGTAAAATCTTTGAAAATGTTGCATGCCTGGGGCGGCAGGTAGCCTAGTGGTAAGAGCGTTGGGCCAGTAACTGAAAAGGTTGCAAGATCGAATCACAGAGCTGATAGGGTAAAAATCTGTCATTCTGCCCCCTAAACAAGGCAGTTAACCCACTGTTCCTCGGCCGTCATTGTAAATAAGAATTTGTTGTTAATTGACTTACCTAGTTAAATAAAAAGGTTAAATGTTGCGTTCATATATTTGTTCAGTATACATATTATATTAGTTAGTAATTCAGAGTCAATTGGTCCCCATTCCCTCCAAATCTACCAAGTTCCATGAACCCTCATTGAGTTCATTTTATTTTCCCTTCATTTTTAAATATTGTTTAACAAAAATCTATCCTGCCTTACATGCTGGGACATGGGAATTGTTCTCAAATGTTTGTTACGCAATGCTGCTTTTCTATAGTTCCTACTCTTACACAACACATTCTTAAAGCCTCACCAGCCAAGTGTATTCATCTCACTGGTCTACCTTCTAGCAACACAAACTCAACCTGAGTGTGAGAAATTGCATTATTATTGATTTCATTTGGGAACAGACATAACACACACCACACCCTGTGTTTGTTTTGTGTCAGTCTCAATAAAAAAGGTCTATTTTTTTCTCCCAGACACAGACAATAGTGTCAGAACGGTTGGTCATGATCTGAGTCAGTCGTGTCCCTGAGAGCATGAAGAGGTGTCATCAGAGCCTCCTACCGGGCAGCACACCTTGACAAGACAAGTCCCGACAGGAGAGCCAAGCCCAATTTTCAACAGAAAATAATGATCAGAACTGGTCTGTATCCCAAATGGCACCCTACTACCTACATAGGGCACTGGTCCAAAGTAGTGCACTATGGGAAGCAGCCCCTCATAACGATGACGGATGAGACAGGGACATTGTCAGGGCTGAATTAGTTGCGGAGAGCCAGGTATGGGAGAGATAATTTAGTGCTGACTAATAGGGAAACTTAAGGTCCATTGGCTGCCTCCAAATTGCCCCAACTTGTCTTAAAGCCCAACAAAACAAACCAAAGCCTTTCATTTCAGACTGTGGGCAGTCTTTATTGCCTCAGTAGTTTCAGAGTGCCAGGCAATTTTTTCATTAACATCTCAAAATAAAAAATACAAACTCACAATTGTCTTGACAGTATCAGTTTAGTATATTAAGTTTTCATATTGGCCTGTGTCTTTGTCAGAGCTTGATTAACATCTCTCTATGAAAGACACGCCCCCCACCCCGCCATCACGGTCATGGTTTCACTGATGGGGAAATTCCAACTAATGTCATGGTGAAAATGGCCTGAACCCTGATAGTGGAGTGAGTCTGTGTGTAACATGTGTGTCCTGTATCCAGGGGTACTCACAGCCTCTCGGATGCAAAGCTTCTTCAGCTCCAGTAGGCAGAGCTCTAGTCGGTCTTCCAGTGACTGGTGCTTGAGCTTGACGGCCCGGGTGTGAGTGGTCACGTCCTTCATAATGGTGGCAGGACTATCAGGGCCTGGGACACACAATGACAAAGAGGCTACTGTGAAGTCTAAGGATTGAAAACAGGGAGGTTATAGATAGATGGACACAATTCTTTGGCCCAAGTTTTCAAATTGGTAATGCTTGCTTGTCAATTTCATATGGTTGCAGCTGTATCACGCAGATAGCCCAACTGGCTGGAAAGAATAAACTATGACTAAAACTAAAAAAAAAGGTTTTGATACAAATGCAACCAAAAATGTTGCTCCAATCCTGAGGTTCTGCCCATTCACGAGCAGCAACGTTGAAGATGGTGAGCCAAGATGACACCTAGACAAGACATGTTTCTCTTAAGACACAATGAGTGTCTGTATTCATACTATTACGTGTTTTATTGACTGATAGGATCAACCTGGGAGTGAAACCAAGGTGATAAACAATGTGGTTGCCCTACAGAATCACCGGAGACTAATGACAACTGGGTTACATCCCAAATGGCACCCTACTCCCTACATAGTGCACTACTTTTGACGAGAACCCTGTGGGTAGCCCAAAAGTAGTGCACAATATAGGGAGTAGGATGCCATTTGGGACGAAAACCCTGAGTTCATTCACAGGGCTACTAATGTCTCCAGGCCAGCTGCATTGTGTGTCACATGCTTTCAGAGATTATCAACTCAATCCCTGCAGGTACTGACAGACAGCGGTGAAAGCCACCGGGGGTGTGACAGGGAAATAAAGATGTCACACAGAAACTGCCACCGGAATGGCAACCATGCAGGAGAATATAAACAGTAGAAAACATGGCAATGACTGAATGACAAAAACCCCCGATTCTGTCTGGATGGATAATCTCCATTGTGGTTAAAAGACTAAATATCATCTGCAGTGAAGAATGTGACCAGCAATAGCTCAGCTACTGGTTTATAGAAACCATTGGTAGTGGCCACGGCATTTTCTTAGAAATGGAGCACCAAAGAATAAATAAAAGGATTATAAACCACTTTTGAGAAGTGTGGCTTGCTTGCTTACTACTTCATTATAACTGGAACACAAATAGGTTTTTAAGACAAAACCCATGAAATGTCAAGTTAGACATTTTTGGGACTAATCTCTCACTATAGGTGTCCCATTATAGTGAATAAATGTTAGTGTCATGGAAGTTGATAAATGTATTTGGTGCTTACCAGAGTGGAGAATGATACCACTGTCTGTGTCACTGATCTCTTCTTTACCCTCCATGTCTGTGAGTCTGGTGGTTTACAGGGGCGAAGGAACAGGAAAATGTCTAGTTTCACGATGCCCTGCAAAATTAAACACGTTAATTTTCTTCAAAGATACATTTTATTGTCCATTTACATGGAAATTCATTTTAAAAGTCATGCAATTTTTTTTTCTCACAAAACTTCTATACGGTCTCACTATACTACAGAGAATAATCCTGTTTAATAGTAGTAAATTGTTGCTTTTCAGGAAAATTAGAATATCTAATTTTAGACAAAATGAATGGATCCATCCACCACTAAGAGACGATTACACTTTCAACACCCCACTTAATCCTTCAACCATGAAAAAGTCCATGTGACACAAAATCAAGGGGGTCAAACCAAATTCCCTGTGAATTTGCACAGTAAACAAAGGAGTGGACCACTCTTTCATATTACTATGAGCCATTCCCTCCAGTTACTCCCTGTCAGCACAGCCTCACCAGGGTTTCAAACCAGAGTGGATTCAGACTGACTATCTAACTCTCAGGTTGTGTCCTAAACTGCACCCTATTGACTATATAGTGTTAATTTTGACACCACCTGGTATAGAGGTCCTGGATGGCAGGGAGCTCAGCCCCAGTGATGTACTGGGCCATAAGCACTACCCTCTGTAGCACCTTGCTGTTGGAAGCCAAGCAGATGCCATACCAAGCGGTGATGCAGCCAGTCAAGATGCCTTATATAGTGCAGCTGTAGAACCTTTTGAGGATCTCTGGACCCATGAAAAGTCTTTTCAGCCTCCTGGAATGGAAAGAGAAATTGTGCCCTCCATGATAGAGCCGTAGCGATGCGGACACAGAGAAACTTGAAGCGCTCAACCCGCTCCACTACAGCCCTGTCAATGTGAATGATGGTGCATTTAGCCCTCCGTTTCCAATAGTCCACGATCAGCTCCTTTGTCTTACTGACGTTGAGGGAGAAGTTGTTGTCCTGGCACCACACTGCCAGGTCTCTGACTTCATCCCTATAGGCTGTCTCATCGTCGTCGGTGATCAGGCTTACCACCATTGTGTTGTCGGTTAACTTAATGATGGTGTTGGGAGTCGTGCATGGCCACACAGTTTTGGGTGAACAGGGAGTACAGGAAGGGACTAAGCAGGAAATCCAGGATCCAGTTGCAGAGGGCGGTGTTCAGTCCCAAGGTCCTTAGCTTAGTGATGACTTGGAGGGCAGTATGGTGTTGAACACTAAGCTGTAGTGACTTAAGTGTTCCTTTAGTCCAGGTAGGAAAGGGCAGTGTGGAGGTTAATAGAGATTGCGTCATCTGTGAATCTGTTGTGGCGGTGTGCAAAATGGAGTAGGTCCAGGGTATCTGGGCTGATGGTGTTGATGTGAGCAAAGCATTTTATGGCTAGAGATGTGAGTGCTACGGGGCAATAGCCATTTAGACAGGTTACCTTGGTGTTCATTGGCACAGGAACTATGGTGGTCTGCTTGAAACATGTAGGTATTACAGATTGGGTAGTGACTGAAAATACTTGCCAGCTGCTCAGCGCATTCTCGGAGTACGCTTCCTGGTAACCTGTCTGGCCCTGCAGACTTTTGAATGTAAACCTGTTTAACCTTCTTGGGATAGGGGGCAGCATTTTCACTTTTGGATGAATAGCGTGCCCAGAGTGAACTGCCTCCTACTCTGTCCCAGATGCTAATATATGCATATTAGTATCAGTATTGGATAGAAAACACTGACGTTTCTAAAACTGTTTGAATGATGTCTGTGAGTATAACAGAACTCAAATGGCAGGCGAAAACCTGAGAAAAATCCAACCAGGAAGTGGGACATCTGAGGTTTGTAGTTTTTCAAAGCTTGGCCTACTGAGAACATATTGAGATATGGATGAGGTTGCACTTCCTAGGGCTTCCACTATATGTCAACTGTCTTTTGAAACTTGAATGAGGATTCTACTATAAAGGAGGGCCTCATGAGACCTCTGAGTCAGAGGTCTAGCATAGTGCCTCGGTTTCATGACGCATGCTCCCGACAGTTACCTCACGTTCCAGTGCTTTTTCTGAAGACAAAGGAATTCTCCAGTTGGAATATTATTGATGTTTTATGTTAAAAACATCCTAACGATTGATTCCATACATCGTTTGACATGTTTCTAAAAGACTGTAACGGAACTTTGAGTTTTTGTCTGGATGAAATGCTCGCGCCTCGTGAAGATGGATTACTGGGCTGAACACGCTAACAACAAGTGTCTATTTGGACATAAATGATGGAACTTTATGGAACAAAATCAGTCATTTATTGTCGAACTGGGATTCCTGGGAGTGCCTTCTGATGAAGATCAAAGGTAAGTGAATATTTATGGTGTTGTTCCAAAATGGCAGCTATTCCTCTGGCTGTTTTGGGTTCTGAGCGCCGTTCTCAGATTATGCTTTTTCCGTAAAGTTTTTTTGAAATCTGACACAGCGGTTGCATTAAGGAGAAGTCTATCTTTAATTCTGTGAATAACACTAGTATCTTTTATCAATGTTTATTATTAGTATTTCTGCAAAATCACCAGATGTTTTGGAATCAAAACATTACTGCACAAAGGCGCCAATGTAAACTGAGATTTTTGGATATAAATATGCACATTATCGAACAAAACATACATGTATTGTGTAACATGATGTCCTATGAGTGTCATGATGAAGATCAAAGGTTAGTGATTAATTTTATCTATATTTCTGCTTTTTGTGACTCCTATCTTTGGCTGGAAAATGGCTGTGTTTTTTCGACTTGGCGGTGATTTAACATAATCATATGTTGTGCTTTAGCTGTAAAGCATTTTTGAAATTGAACACGATGGGTAGATAAAAATCTTGTTTATCTTTCATTTGCTGTATTGACTTGTTAATGTGTGAAAGTTACATATTTCAAAAAAATATTTTTTAATTTCGCGCGCTGCCTTTTCAGTGGAATGTTGTCGAGGTGTTCCGCTAGCCGGAACCCCTGCGCTAGAAAGGGTAACCTCTTTGGGCTAGGGGGCAGTATTTTGACATCCGGATGAAAAGCATGCCCAAAGTAAACTGCCTGTTACTCAGGCCCAGAACCTAGGATATGCATTGGTAGATATATTTGGATAGAAAACGCTCTACAACTGTTAAAATAATAAGTTTCTAAAACTGTTAAAATAATGTCTGTGTATAACAGAACTGATATGGCAGGCGAAACCGAGGAAAAAGCCTACCACCGTTTCCAATGGCTGTCATGTTTATTATGAGGCGAAATCCTCCCAGATTGCAGTTCCTAGGGCTTCCACTAGATCAGTCTTTAGAAAGAGTTTCAGGCTTGTTTTTGGAAAAATGCTAGAATTTGTAGTTTTTCTATGTGGCTCCCATTTTTGCTCTAGTGTTTTCATGCGCGTGGGTGAGAGGGCGTTCTTTGTTGTTTATCTCCGGTAATAGACAATAACGATTCTCCGTCTTAAATTTTATCGTTTATTTACATATTAGGGTACCGGAGGTTTGATTATCAACGTTGTTTGACATGTTTGGTGAAGCTTATTGGTAATGTTTGGGATTCATTTTGTATTCATTTTGAAGGAGGGAAACCGGTGGATTATTGAATGAAGCACGCCAGCTAAACTGAGTTTTTGGGGTTATAAAGAAGGACTTTGTCGAACAAAAGGACCATTTGTGATGTAGCTGGGACCTTTTGGAGTGCCAACAGAAGAAGATCTTCAAAGGCATTTATTATATCGCTATTTCTGACTTTCGTGGCGCACCTGCCTGGTTGAAATATGTTTTTCATGCTTTTGTATGCGGGGCGCTGTCTTCAGATGATCGCATGATGTGCTTTCGCCGTAAAGCCTTTTTAAAATCTGACACAGCGGCTGGATTAACAAGAAATTAAGCTTCATTTTGATGTATGACACTTGTATTTTCATGAATGTTGATTATTTCTGTATTTTGAATTTCGCGCTCTGCAATTTCACCGGATGTTGTGTAGCTGGGTTGCTAGCCGAACGCCTGTGTCAGAAAGGTTAACGAAGCCGGTGACTGATGTGGTAAACTGCTCAATTCCATCGGATGAATCCCGGAACATGTTCAAGTCTGTGCTAGCAAAAAAGTCCTATAGCTCAGCATCCGCCCACTTGTGTCACTGGTACTTCCGGTTTAAGTTTCTGCTTGTAAGCAGGAATCAGAAGGATAGTGTTAAGGTCAGATTTGCCAAATTAAGGGCAAAGGAGAGCTTTGTATATGTCTCTGTGTGGAGTTAAGGTGATCAATAGTTTTTTAGTTTCTTGTTACACAGATGATATGCTGGTAGAAATTAGGTAAAAGATAGTTTTCCTGCATTAAAATCATCCGGCCTCTAGGATGAGCATTTTATTTTTTGCTTATGGCCCTATACAGCTCATTGAGTGCGGTCTTAGTGCTAGCAACGGTTATTTGTGGTAAATAGACTGCTAATATTAGATGACAACTCTTGGGAAATAGAATTGCTTACAGCTTATCATGAGGTATTCTAATTCAGGCGAGCAGAATCTTGAGACTTCCTTAACAATAGCTGGTGCACAATCTCTAATGTTTCTCCAACCAAAATGTTACTTTGGTTGACCATGTCCTTGGAGCCATTTTGGCTCCTTCAGCTAGAGGCCAGTTGGTGGAATGACTCAGGTATGACATGATCCTGCTGACATCACCTTGATCCCAGATCCCATACACTGTGTCCAATGCAAGACTAGTATGACATACGACTCTTGCTATACAGAGTCTAGGGAGCTTCCTGTGACTAAAGCGGTTTGTGAAACTCCCACATCATTAGAGTGAATGACTGCAAATCTCAGTTCAGGCAATGATTACTTAAGAGAGAAAAAAAAGCAAGGGTAATTTAAATTGGCTGATGCAACTGTGTGTAGAAGGCGTAAATGATAACAATGTGTTTATTTTCCTGAAACCTTTTGAATCCCAATGAAATGCACATAGAGACATGTGGGATGAGATTATAACGGAATGAAATTCCAATGTCCATTCTATAGCATGCAAGGCAGGTTGTTTTGTGGAAAAGCTGCCACAATATTTATTATCTTAGGGAATTCTTTATATACAACACGCAATAAATGTTATAATAAAACAGGGGCATAATGTATTATACCCAAGACTGTAAATGACTAAAAGACTCAAACCTCAATATCTATATGGCCAAATGATAAAGTATACAGTGATGCAAAGGTAGACACGAAAAAAAAAAGTCTAAACATTTCAACAAAATACTGATGTAGGCGTTAAACAGGAAATGATTCATTCCGCGTCAATCAAGTGTCCATTATCTCCGCTGGTAAGAAGCATAAAGACTGTATAACAATTGAAACAGCCCCCGTCACTTTCAAGAAACCATTTAAAACCGAACACGTCTACACGACCCCACATGGTTCCAATAGCCATGGTTACTGGGTCAACTAAAATGAAGATGGTCAAAAAAATATATAATTAAAGGGCATTACGCAACAAGCTTTTTCTACTTCAATACAAACGTGGTTCTCCTAGTAAAGGATAGTGGACAGGGAATTACAAGAAAATAAATTACTCTCGGCATAGGTTACGTTTCATGATAAAAATATATAAAGTATTTTGACTATAAACAGTGAACTAAATGTTCACTTCAACTGGACAACAAGTGGGAAAACAGTTTGCGTACTTATGCTGTGTAAAATTAAAGCACATTAAAAGGAAATGTACTTACATTTTCAATAATTTGGTTCAAAAGCCGACTCCTGAAAACTGCCTAACTATTCCTGTATTCCCCACTGGAATGGAAGTGATTGAAAGGAAAACTGTGATTAGAAGTAAGGTAGGAGAAGGATGACTCAACCACGAAAAGGGGAGTTGTTTGCCAAGGCACGCATGGTACATACCTGTGCACTTCTGAACCTTCAGGACAGGGCGCGGATTTAATGCACTGCTTTGAAATGTGTCAACAATGATGATAATGGGAATTGTTACATTTCAATTAGTCCCTTATCAAGGTGCGAGGTGAAAACCAGGTACAGTATGAAGAGAGATTAGGCTACAACAAACCGATTGTGTCAAATATCAATGCGCATTTTATCAGTCTGACGTTATTGATTTCACAAGAACACTGAAATCACAATTATTTGTAAGTGGTTGATACCATTTTCATAAAATGTTATTGGTCACATACACGTGTTTAGCAGATGTTAAAGAAGTAATAAGAGTGAATCATTGTTAGTTGTAAGTCTAATGTTTTTATCCTATATCTTCACATAAATGTTAGCATGGCTATAAAACTGGCTACAGCTCAGTAAAAGGTTTGTTAATGAGATACACACCAAATGTATAAGTAATTAATTTACCACATTCAGACACAAGTTACCACTTTTAATACATGCATAAACATTGATACTGATTTGTTATGTACATTTACTGCCCTCTCCTGACCACTTCAGTAAGTTGTCTTGGAACTACCCAAATGAGCTAAGAATTTTATTTTAAAGCCATACAGCAGTTTAGAGCAGGGGTTCCCAACCTTCTTCACTCAGGCATTAGAGAACATCCTGTAAGCGCGCGCCACGTAATTTCTATGGGCACAAGACCTTTTCACTCCCCTCTTGTTGGTTGATAAAATGTTGCAGCAATAGCTCTCGAAGGTCTGCAATGACTGACATGACAAGAGGAAAACTGCTGATGCACTACCAAATTTCGAAACTGCATCTTTTGCATTCTACTATAAACAACTTTCAGGAATAAGTTGAAAGCCGGAAGGAGTTCCTTTAAAAACACACACACAAAGTTTGGGAACCACTGGTTTATAAGACTTCAAATAACTTAAAGATTCACTTACAGTGCCTTGGCTTTTTCCACATTGTTGTTACATAGTGGGATTAAAATTTATTTAATTATACTTTTTTATCAACGATCTACTCAAAATACTCTTAATGTCAAAGTGGAAGACAAATGCTAACATAAAACATTTGACAATAAAACACAAATATATCTTGATTAGATAAGTATTCAACCCCCTGAGTCAATATGTTAGAATCACATTTGGCAGAGATCACAGCTGTGAGTCTTTTTGGGTAACTCGAAGAGCCTTGCACTCCTGGATTGTACAACATTTACCTGTTTTTATTAATTTATATTCTTCAAGCTCAGTCAAGTTAGTTGTGTCTTATTTTAAGTCAAAACTGCAACTAGGCCACTCAGGAACATTCAGTGTTGTCTTGGTAATGCTGTATATTTGGCCTTGTAGGTAATTGTCCTGCTGAAAGGTGAATTTGTCTCACAGTGGTTGTTGGAAAGCAGACTGAACCAGGTATTCCTCTAGGATTTAGCATGTTCTTAGCTCTTTTCCATAAATTGTTATCCAAAAAGAACTCCCTAGTCCTTGCCGATGACAAGTATACCCATAACATGATGCAGCCACCACTATGCTTGAAAATATGAAGAGTGGTACCTGTGTGTTGTGTTGGATTTGCCCCAAACATAACGCTGTTTATTCAGGACAAAAAAAATAATAATTCTTTGCAGTATTACTTTAGTGCCTTGTTCAAAACAGGATCCATGTTTTGGAATATTTGTATTCTGTACAGGCTTCCTTCTTTTCACTCTGTCATGTAGGTTTGTATTGTCGAGTAACTACAATGTTGTTGATCCATCCTTAGTGTTCTATCACAGCCATTAAACTCCATAACTGTTTTAAAAAGTCACAATTGGCCTCATGATGAAACCCTTAGTGGTTTCATTCCTCTCTGGCAAGAGTTAGGAAGGGCGCCTTTATCTTTGTAGTGAATTAGGTGTATTGATACACCATCCAAAGTGTAATTAATAACTGCACAGTGCTCATAGGGATATTAAATGCTTGCTTCTTTTTTTAGCAATCTACCAATAGGTGCCCTTCTTTGCTGGGAATTCCCTGCTCGACTGAGGGACCTTACAGAGAATTGTGTGCGTAGTACCGAAAAGGGGTAGTCAGGAAAAAAAATCATGTTAACCACCATTATTGCACATAGAGTTAGTGCATGCAACTTGTGATACAGTAAGGAGAACAAGTATTTGTTAACCTGCAAAATCGGCAGTGTTTCCTACTTACAAAGCATGTAGAGGTCTGTAATTTTTATCATTGCTACACTTCAACTGTGAGAGACGGAATCTAAAACAAAAATCCAGAAAATCACATTGTATGATTAAGTAATTAATTTGCATTTTATTGCATGACATAAGTATTTGATACATCAGAAAAGCAGAACTTAATATTTGGTACAGAGATCATACGTTTCCTGTAGTTCTTGACCAGGTTTGCACACACTGCAGTAGGGATTTTGGCCCACTCCTCCATACAGACCTTCTCCAGATCCTTCAGGTTTCGGGGCTGTCGCTGGGCAATACAGACTTTCAGCTCCCTCCAAAGATTTTCTATTGGGTTCAGGTCTAGAGACTGGCTAGGCCACTCCAGGACCTTGAGATGCTTCTTACGGAGCCACTCCTTAGTTGCCCTGGCTGTGTGTTTCAGGTTGTCGTCATGCTGGAAGACCCAGCCACAACCCATCTTTAATGCTCTGACTTTGGGAAGGAGATTGTTGGCCAAGATCTCACGATACATGGCCCCATCCACCCTCCCCTGAATACGGTGCAGTTGTCCTGTCCCCTTTGCAGAAAAGCATCCCCAAAGAATGATGTTTCCACCTCCATGCTTCACGGTTGGGATGATGTTCTTGGGGTTGTACTCATCCTTCTTCTTCCTCCAAACACGGCGAGTGGAGTGTAGACCAAAAAGCTCTATTTTTGTCTCATCAGACCACATGACCTTCTCCCATTCCTCCTCTGGATCATCCAGATGGTCATTGGCAAACTTCAGACGGGCCTGGACATGCGCTGGCTTGAGCAGGGGGACCTTGCATGCGCTGCAGGATTTTAATCCATGACGGCGTAGTGTGTTACTAATGGTTTTCTTTGAGACTGTGGTCCCAGCTCTCTTCAGGTCATTGACCAGGTCCTGCCGTGTAGTTCTGGGCTGATCCCTCACCTTCCTCATGATCATTGATGCCCCACGAGGTGAGATCTTGCATGGAGCCCCAGACCGAGGGTGATTGACAGTCATCTTGAACTTCTTCCATTTTCTAATAATTGCGCCAACAGTTGTTGCCTTCTCACCAAGCTGTTTGCCTATTGTCCTGTAGCCCATCCCAGCCTTGTGCAGGTCTACAATTTTATCCCTGATGTCCTTACACAGCTCTCTGGTCTTGGCCACTGTGGAGAGGTTGGAGTCTGTTTGATTGAGTGTGTGGACAGGTGTATTTTATACAGGTAACGAGTTCAAACAGGTGCAGTTAATACAGGTAATGAGTGGAGAACAGGAGGGCTTCTTAAAGAAAAGGTCTGTGAGAGCCGGAATTCTTACTGGTTGGTAGGTGATCAAATACTTTTGTCATGCAATAAAATGCAATTTAATTACTTAAAAATCATACAAATATGATTTTCTGGATTTTTGTTTTAGATTCCGTCTCTCACAGTTGAAGTGTAGCAATGATAAAAATTACAGACCTCTACATGCTTTGTAAGTAGGAAAACCTGCAAAATCGGACAGTGAATCAAATACTTGTTCTCCCCACTGTATTTGTACTCCATAACTTATTTAAGCTCGCCACAACAAAGGGGTTGAATACCCATTGACTCAAGGCAGTTCAGCTTTATATTTTGTTATTCATTTGTTAACATTTCTAAACACATAATTCCACTTTGACATAATGGATTATTGTGTGTAGACCAGTGACACAAATCTCAATTGAATCCATCTTAAATGCAGGCTATAACACAACAAAATGTGGAAAAATTCAAGGGGTGTGAATATCTTCTGAAAGCACATCCCAGAGGGTTATTTCATAGAGAATCTAGGCCTATTATAACACCAAACATCAAATGTAATTCATTTTCATTGACTCGGCTATTTCTCAATCCTCTACATTTTGATCCTCTGAGATACACTGTAGCAGTTGAACTCATTGCTCAAGTGTAGTCAGATCTTTAGGCTGGCACACGCCGCATCAAAAGTGGATCTAGCATTTGTCTGCTGATCATTCAGCACACTGTTTTTTAAGCTGGGTGTACCACTACACCTAGTTTAAAACACCATCCCAGAAAAGTTTGAGATCGGAGATAAAATCACCATGTCGTTGCCTAGTCTGGGTGTGCAGCTGCCACCGACGCTCGTTTAATGTGAGGGGGTCAAAGACGCAATCTGAGGGCTACTGATTTTTGAGCAGTCCCAGACGTCCTGATGTTTTCAAACACGTTTGCACAAAACCTGCAATGCTCTTGTAGTGTGAGATGTGCAACGACTAGTTTTGAGAACGGTGGTCAGCAATACCCCAGAATGTGTAGACTCTCGAGCAGAAGCGTTTGTACTTGCCTTTAACCAAAGCGTCAAATCCTTATAGCTCCGATGATCACAAGCAATGTTTTTCAATTCATAATGTTGGCTAGATATTTCAACTCTGTACGGCATGCGTGGTAAGGGCAACACCTGTTGTATTAGGCCATGTGACAATTTTACTTGATTTGTGAATGTCTGACTGAAAACGTATGAGGCTGCTTTGAGCCACAGCTCGTTCTAGCTATACAATCTAATCGCATTACTGTTTTCGCGAGACAGCGTGGTGGTATCATGAATCCTCACGAGCAAGTGAAGAGTCTTGCAGAGTGTGACACCCCGTCTGTGCCAGATAGTTTAGTGTGCGCACAACTAGGTTGGCAAGACAAAAAAAAAAAAACGCCAGGAGAAATGGTTGTTTAATGTGAGAGGCTCAGAGATATTAGGCTTTTGAAATTCATGTAGTGTACACCAGGCATTAGGGACCACCCACTTTAGATGTCTGATTGACGAGATTTTTCTACACGATTCTACATGTAAAATTTGTGCGCAAATTACTTTGAGGTGCTAAGTGCTCTCGACCAGCAAACACTATTGGTGTGTCTGAGTCCTTTGGTATGAGTAGGAGTGTGTGAGCCAGAGGAGGACCTAAAACGCCCAGTGCCCACCGGGGAGGGAAGAACATGGTGGTGGGAATCAGAATGTGTGGACACACAGCACCTGCTCGACCACTGCATGGCTCACATACTCAGAATCCTGATATTCACTCTGTCTCTCAAAGAATGCTGGCGCCTAGAGACCCTGAACAAGCCCCCACAATTCCCAGACAGCAGGGTATCAAATCACCAAAGACATGGCACCAAGACAGCAGCAGTTAAAAAAGAAAAAAAAGGAGGCAGATATCTGGTTCAGCCAATTCCATTACTAACAGACTTTAAACCCCAGTTACTCCAAGTTCATAAATTATCCTGGTAGTAAAGTAGTTATAACCTAAAGGTAGGGTTGTATCCGAGGTCTTGCCCAAGTGCTAAAAAGGCTGGCACATTCCACAATTAACTCACTGTACAATCAAAAGATTGGACTTGTGTACAAAGACAGAATGTGAGGAAAATATAGCTGGCCCAAGAAGAGAAAGGAGATGTGTTGCAAAGCCACACAGTGCTTTGTTCGACATATATAGGATTTCCATGGGATTGAGGAGAGAGCCACCTCCTTAAGCCTTTCTACAAAGGCCCTGTAGATTTCCATCACCGCACTTGCTGGTTTCGTGTCCCAAATGGCACCCTATTCCCAATAGTGCCTAACTATGCACCCTATGAGTCCTGGTCAAAAGTAGTCCACTATAAAAAGGGAATAGAGTGCATTGTGGGACTACTCCTTGGTCTATATTGGGTGTGGGAGCTGAGTGTACACAGGCGACTCTGAGGGGTTGTTTTTGTGGTGATCCCCCACAGTCCAGCCCATTCACACAGGAAACTCATGTGCACTGAATATGGCAGTGAACCATATCTCAGGAAAAAGCTGGAAGTAAGATATTCTGATTTTACACTACCACTCAACCAACCTTTACAACAAAAACCTCATGGGTGACTAGGCCGTACACTCTTCCCTTCTCTCTTGTTCTACGAGTACCCTCTGGGGTCAGTGTCTTAGACTAGGCCAATGTCTGCTGACACCCAGGACATTGCCATGAGTGCTGCAGAGTACAGTGGGGCAAAAACGTATTTAGTCAGCCACCAATTGTGCAAGTTCTCCCACTTAAAAATATGAGAGGCCTGTCATTTTCATCATAGGTACACTTCAACTATGACAGACAAAATGAGAAAGAATATCCAGAAAATCACATTGTAGGATTTTTAATGAATTTATTTGCAAATTATGGTGGAAAATAAGTTTTTGGTCACCTACAAACAAGCAAGATTTCTGGCTCTCACAGACCTGTAACTTCTTCTTTAAGAGGCTCCTCTGTCCTCCACTCGTTACCTGTATTAATGGTACCTGTTTGAACTTGTTATCAGTATAAAAGACACCTGTCCACAACCTCAAACAGTCACACTCCAAACTCCACTATGGCCAAGACCAAAGAGCTGTCAAAGGACACCAGAAACAAAATTGTAGACCTGCACCAGGCTGGGAAGACTGAATCTGCAATCGGTAAGCAGCTTGGTTTGAAGAAATCAACTGTGGGAGCAATTATTAGGAAATGGAAGGCATACAAGACACTGATAATCTCCCGCTATCTGGGGCTCCACGCAAGATCTCACCCCGTGGTGTCAAAATGATCACAAGAACGGTGAGCAAAAATCCCAGAACCACACGGGGGGGACCTAGTGAATGACCTGCAGAGAGCTGGGACCAAAGTAACAAATCCTACCATCAGTAACACACTATGCCGCCAGGGACTCAAATACTGCAGTGCCAGACGTGTCCCCCTGCTTAAGCCAGTGAAGTTTGCTAGAGAGCATTTGGATGATCCAGAAGAAGATTGGGAGAATGTCAGATGAAACCAAAATATAACTTTTTGATAAAAACTCAACTCGTTGTGTTTGGAGGACAAAGAATGCTGAGTTGCATCCAAAGAACACCATACCTACTGTGAAGCATGGGGGTGGAAACATCATGCTTTGGGGCTGTTTTTCTGCAAAGGGACCAGGACGACTGATCTGTGTAAAGGAAAGAATGAATGGGGCCATGTATCGTGAGATTTTGAGTGAAAACCTCCATCAGCAAGGGCATTGAAGATGAAACGTGGCTGGGTCTTTCAGCATGACAATGATCCCAAACACACCGCCCGGGCAACGAAGGAGTGGCTTCGTAAGAAGCATTTCAAGGTCCTGGAGTGGCCTAGCCAGTCTCCAGATCTCAACCCAATAGAAAATCTTTGGAGGGAGTTGAAAGTCCGTGTTGGCCAGCAACAGCCCCAAAACATCACTGCTCTAGAGAAGATCTGCATGGAGGAATGGGCCAAAAATACCAGCAACAGTGTGTGAAAACCTTGTGAAGACTTACAGAAAACGTTTGATTTCTGTCATTGCCAACAAAGGGTATATAACAAAGTATTGAGATAAACTTTTGTTATTGATCAAATACTTATTTTCCACCATAATTTGCAAATAAATTCATTAAAAATCCTACAATGTGATTTTTTGGAGAAACAAAATGAGATTTTTTTTTCTGTCATAGTGTACCTATGAGGAAAATTACAGGCCTCATCTTTTTCAGTGGGAGAACTTGCACAATTGGCACAAAACAAACCCTGCCTTGGTTCCCAGAGGACATTAAAGGATGGGTCATATCAACAAGAAATCCCAGAAAGACACAAATTGTATTTTGTTTAAGGGAACATAGCAGCCGGCAATAACACGTTCCCTGAATGTTATTGTGCCTTTATAACAACATAACGGAATTGCTAGGCTATATGTAGCAACTTAGCATTACCCTCAGTCAGCTTCCAGAATGAGAACGAAACAGCCAGACCTTTTCCACACGTAACATTTAGCAACTTTACTCGCTCTAGCTCCAGCATCGGTAATTAGTTGTTTGCAATTATTCTAAATTACTGGTGCCTTGAAAAGTAATTGCCAGTTGAAAAAGGTTTTGAGAACGCTAAGTAAACAAGACTCTCAGGGTTACTGAACTCTCCCGCCCTTCTGGTCAGTGTCTGTGTGGCCTTGTGAGGCTCCCATAATGAAGATGTGTAATGGAAATCTATTTGAAATTAGCCAAAGCAGAGACTGGAACATCTCTGATGTGGACAGCACAGGTTACCTCCCAAATAGCACCCTGGCAATTCCCTATATAGTGCACTACGTTTGACCAGAGCTCAATAGGCTCCAGTCGAAACTAGTGCATAGGGTGCCATTTGGGTTGTAACCACAGTCTCCGGCTGCCACTCCAGCATCCAAACCAAAGATAGCTGTGATCTGCAGGAATACAACCCTCCTCACTCATTACCACAGTGGCTGCGCTTAAAGCCATCAACACCCCTTAACAGAAAGCACCGTTGAGGACCTTGTCGCTGACGCATGCCCTCTACTTAGCATTCTGTGGGGTGCAGGATATTTTTGGCCAAGAGAAATACACTTGCTAACCAGCGGGACTGCTTTTAAGAGTCTAACGAGCACTTCAAATGTGTTTTGGGAGCATGGGTTTTACCACACACACATCACACAGAAGATGGGGGAGGTAGCCTCATGCAAAATGGGTTTGGTGTTGTTGAGGATAAAAGACAGTGCTATTCAGGACATTTCTAACGTTACTCCCTTTAATTGAATGGCTCAAAGAAAATATTCTTAAAACATTTGCTCTTATTTAGTGTGTATTGACTATGATCCAGTATTTTTCACACGGCTCCATCCCTTTTCAGTGATAACTCAAAATAGGATTTGGGAGGTCCATAAAATAAATTGTTGTGAATGTATGAATTAACGTCATATCAGACAGTGAACCATTAGCCTAACCTATAGGTACTCATAAATTCCCATTGTATTTCATTATCAATTCCTATGACATGAGGGTTAGGTCCTCTTCTCTATCTTTCCCTGCTCATCTGAGAGGAAGTTCACAGTTCCTTTTGGGTCAATGTATTACAGCAACAGAATGGTCAGAGTGGGTTACTGTTTAGTCTGGATGTCTGTACTGCAGGGGGTGGGGCAGCAACGACTAGACATGTTGACTAAGAGACTCTCAAACATAGTGCCACCCTGTGTGGCAATACTGTCCATTATTAGACCTCCAGGGTATATTACATACATCAGAGAAAAAAGTGAACAAAGTCCACAGAGAATTATTTTAATGGCATACTGGGCTAGAGAAATAATGGCAATTTTAACTGCAGTATAGTAAGGTAACCCTCGTGAAAGAGGTCCTCTGATCTCAACATAAAAAGGTTACAGAGAAAAGTGTCCTGGTCTCATCAAATGAGTACAGCATCTGAACTAAATATTCATTAAAAAAACTTTATGCAACATTATTTAGGGGAACAGTAAGTGTGCTGTGTGAACATGACATGCCAATGGATTAAATTGAAGCATCATTCACCGAGGTGACAGTCACGAGTATCACACACCCTGAGACAATAATCAAGTACCAAAGCTCAACTGTCAGTGGCTCAATAGAGGCATGCTGTTCTGCCTTTCCCTTGCATCACCCTGGCCCTAACCCCACAATGCCACAGATTCCAACACTTCACACTCATTCCCAGCACATCCACCAATTTCCATTTAATGTCATTCTGTGAATGAAGTGGTCTTGAAATTCAAGTCACTCCTTAGAGTTAACAAATACCCATAACTTCCTGAGAGGTCTGAAGAATATGGAATATGGATGCAGATATGGTTTTGAGTGGTGGAAATGTAATCATTTAATGCTAAAGGGACAGTGCAATCAACAACAAAAAAATCCTGTAAAAAAAATAAACAAATATATATATTTCCACACTAAAATAACACTCATGTGTTGTTCAGGTGGTATAGAGTTTTTGCCCACAGCATGACATCACAATCTGATCTGATTATTCAGACCAATGACCAGTCATCTTTTATTTGCATACGTACCCTCCTTTCTTTGAAGAAGAGCAGGGTTCTCCAGCCTGTTTCTGGAGAGCTACCCTCCTGTAGTTTCTCACTCCAACCCCAGTTGTGACCAACCTGATTCAGCTCATCAACTAGCTAATTATTAGTATCAGGCGTGCTGGATTAGGGTTGGAGCGAAAATATACAGGGCCCAGATTCACAAAACCTTGTTAAGGATAACAAAAGAATGTAAGTGCCATTTCTTCCTAAACTGAATTTCTCAATTAAGTTATAGAAAGAAACTTATGAACATTTTCAATGTTTTATCCTAAGAAAATAGTTAACAAATTAGAATCTGTGGAAAGAACTGAAAACTGCTGTTCACAAATGCTCTCCATCCAACCTCACTGAGCTCGAGCTGTTTTGCAAGGAGGAATGGGAAAACATTTCAGTCTCTCGATGTGCAAAACCGATAGAGACATACCCCAAGCGACTTACAGCTGTAATCACAGCAAAAGGTGGCCCTACAAAGTATTAACTTAAGGGGGCTGAATAATTTTGCACGCCCAATTTTTCAGTTTTTGATTTGTTAAAAAAGTTTGAAATATCCAATAAAATGTCGTTCCACTTCATGATTGTGTCCCACTTGTTGTTGATTCGAATACTTTCGCAAGGCACTGTATATATAAAGATTGTCTAGGTCCCACTGAAAAAAAGATGAGAGAGGCCTGTAATTTTCATCATAGGTACACTTCAACTATGACTGATAACAAGTTCACCAGATTCTTGACGATCCTATACATCCCTCAAACTCAACTCTGGATCTCGAAGCCAGTTCCACTGCGTTTTTGAATCATTCCCCTCTAAATCAGGGACTGATTTAGACCTGGGACACAAGGTGGGTGCAATTAATTATCAGGTAGAACAGAAAACCAGCAGGCTCCTGACATCGTAGAGTAAAAGGTGCTGCATTGTCAATCCGACGGTTGCGTTGGCCGTGCAACATTTGTGATACGGCCTCTGAAGAAGTCAGGGCATTCATACTTCTTGCGCTTCGCGGAGCAGTGCAGAGCTGTTGTGAAGGAAGTGAGTTTGTGTTTATACAGGACCTACCACCCTCACCAACTGTCAACCAAGCGTGTCAACACGGAGCTATACAGAGCCCTCAGCATTGTTACAAAATTTGAGAGGCGCAAGGCGATGCGGTACGGAGTCTGATTTGGCTCTTGCGGAGCCTCCGGAGGCATGCATTGCATCACATCCTTCATACGAAGCAACCAACCACATTTTCGGAAAAAGCATGAACTGGCTTTAAGAGTTGACTGCCCCTTCTATAAGACAATCAGGGCTGTCTACAGTGCCTTCGAAAAGTATTCAGACCCATTGACATTTTCAAATTTGTTCCAATCTAAAATGGATTTTAAAAGATTAACACCTCAGCAATCTACACACAGTATCCCATAATGACAAAAGCGCACATCTGTCTATATAAAAAAGGTCCCACAGTTGACAGTGCATGTCAGAGCAACAACCAAGCCATGAGGTCGAAGTAATTGTCCGTAGAGCTCCGAGACAGGATTGTGTCGAGGCACAGATCTGGGGAAGAGTACCAAAATAATTTATGCAGCATTGAAGGTCCCCAAGAACACAGTGGTCTCCATCATTCTTGAATGGAAGAAGTTTGGAACCACCAATACTCTTCCTACAGCAGGCCACCCGTGCAAACTGAGAAATTGGGGGAGAAGGGCCTTGGTCAGGGAGGTGACCAAGAACTTGATGGTCACACTGACAGAGCTCCTCTGTGGAGATGGGAGAACATTCCAGAAGGACAACCATCTCTGCAGCACTCCAACAATAAGGCCTTCGTGGTAGAGTGGCCAGACAGAAGCACGACAGCCCGCAGGACTCTCAGACCATGAGAAACAAGATTATCTGGTCTGATAAAACCAAGATTAAACTCTTTGACCTGAATGCCAAGCATCACATCTGGAGGAAACCTGGCACGATGCCTAAAGTGAAGCATGGTGGTAGCAGGATTATGCTGTGGGGATGTTTTTCAGTGGCAGAGACTGGGAGACTAGTCAGGATCGAGGCAAAGATGAACGGAGCAAAGTACAGGGAGATACTGTCCTGAGCTCCCTGGAGCAGGTTTTCAGACTGGGGAGAAGGTTCACCTTCCAACAGGACAACAACCTTAAGCACACAGCCAAGACAACGCAGGAGTGACTTCGGGACAAGTCTCTGAATGTCCTTGAGTGACCGAGCTTTGAGCCCAGACATGAACATCTCTGGTGAGACTGAAAATAGCTGTGCAGTGACACTTCCCATCCAACCTGACAGAACTTG
The DNA here is from genome assembly GCF_036934945.1 of Oncorhynchus masou masou. Taxonomy (NCBI): domain Eukaryota; kingdom Metazoa; phylum Chordata; class Actinopteri; order Salmoniformes; family Salmonidae; genus Oncorhynchus; species Oncorhynchus masou. The sequence goes on along the minus strand of NC_088216.1, from coordinate 53,476,718 downwards.
TGAGGAGCTGCAGAGAAGAATGGGAGAAACTTCCCAAATACAGGTGTGCCAAGCTTGTAATGTCATACCCAAGAAGACTCGATACTGTAATCACTGCCAAAGGTGCTTCAACAAAGTACTGAGTAAAGGGTCTGAGTACTTATGTAAATATGATATTTCAGTTTTTTACAAATGAACAAAAATTTCTCAACCTGTATTTGCTTTGTCATTATGGGGTATTGTGTGTAGATTGAGGGGGGGGAAATGTCATACATTTTAGAATAAGACTAACATAACAAAATGTGGAAAAGGTCAAGTGGTCTGAATACGTTATGAAGGCACTGTATGTAAATATATTTATTTGTATCAACACGGCCACACGAGCAGACTGAGCATTTGCAAAAGGATGCTTGGGGAAATAAATTATACAATGTATTTAGAGTTATTTATATGAAATAAACACAATGATGGAAAAAATAATAATTAAAAAAAGACTGCATGGGGGCTTTAAGCATTCCGAAGGAAAATGGAACCTAAGACAATTGGCCCTTGATATTCCACACCACATTGTAGATGCATGCTGGTGCTTAGGCAATAGTGGGGTGTCTGTCGTGACTTTGGAACAGGACATATCCTCCTGACAGATAAATACCTTTACATCCAATAAATAATATCTGAATCACATGTGTGTATCTTGATTCCTGATGAAAATGTGTTAATACAGGGAGCTTTATACAACTGCATCTGCTTGGTAACAGGGCCAGCATACTGTCTCCACTCATAGTAAATGCTTGCCTATTGGACCAGACGGGCGAATTGGAAATCCAAATCACCTGCCTGTTCCACCAGGCAAAGAATAGGCCATTCCATTTCAGTGCTTATTATTAAAAAGGTCAATATAAAGCTATGACCAGGGATATAGCCTCACTGACCTTAGAGCAGTATAGCCTGACTGCAGTGCCTTCTATGTGTCCAAACTATTACAGTTCACTGCACTGCACACTTTTTTGTAAGCATTGTTCATACTTAAATCACAAAATGTTCCTATAAAAAGTGGTATCAAGTTAGGGGGGGGGGGGGGGAATTGTCCATAAATCTGTCCCACAATCATTAATACTAGCTACATTGTTTAGTATTTCATTTAGCTACTGGGAAATATCCATTTAAAAGGTCCCATGAGCACAAATGTGAAGTTCATAGGAGCAGATCAAAATTGGTGTCAAATGAAAGCTAAGCCTGTATTTTTTAAATTATGGTGTATATAATTTTCTTCTACAATTTTCCATTCTAAACATTTGGAATACGCAAAGGCTTTGATTTCTGGTGAAACCGATGGAAAATGGGTCTTAGAAAACACCTAGCAGATAAAAGCTACTAGAAATACATCACAACACAATGTTGAAGTAAAGACCCCTGTTAATATCAGTAAGTAGATTTAGTTTTGCAGAAATTATTTGCCTACTGTAAGTTTAAGGAATATTGCCTAGTGTCTTGTCATTCTGTTACCAAAAACCCACATACAGTGCCTTCAGAAAGTATTTACACCCCCTCAACTTTTCCACATTTTGTTGTTACAGCCTGAATTTAAAATGGATTAAATTGAGATTTTTTGTCAAATAAATAAAAAATGAAAAGCTGAAATGTCTTGAGTCAATAAGTATTCAACCCCTTTGTTATGGCAAGCCTAAATAAGTTCAGGAGTACACATTTGTTAACAGGTCACATAAGTTGCGTGGCCTCACTGTGTGCAATAGTGTTTAACATGATTTTTGTATGACTACCGCATCTCTGTACCATACACTTACAGATAATTGTAAGGTCCCTCAGTCGAGCAGTGAATTTCAACCACAAAGACCAGGAACGTTTTCCCAACGCCTCACAAAGGGCACCTATTGGTAGATGGGTTAAAAAAAAGCAGACATTGAATGTTCCTGTGAGCATGGTAAAGTTATTAATTACACTTTGGATGGTGTATCAATACACCGAGTCACTACACAATTACAGGTGTCCTTCCCAACTCAGTTGCCGTAGAGGAAAGAAACCACCCAGGGATTTCACCATGAGGCCATTTTTCCTGAGTTTAATGGCTGTGATAGTAGAACACTGAGGATGGATCAACAACATTGTAGTTACTCCACAATATTAACCTACATGACTGAGTGAAAAGGAAGCCTGTAGAGAATAAAAATATTCCAAAACATGCATCCTGTTTGCAACAAGGCACTAAAGTAATACTGCAAAAAACGTGGCAAAACAATTCACTTTTTGTCCTGAATAGTGTTATGTTTGGGACAAATCCAATACAAACACATTACTGAGTACCACTCCATATTTCCAAGCACAGTTGTGGCTGCATCACGTTATGGGTAAGCTTGTAATCATTAAGGACTGGGGAGTTTATCAGGATAAAAAATAATAATTAAGCTCTTAGAGCCTTAAAGGTGTCAGCATGATTCAGTTCCCCGTTTCTAAAATGATCCGCCGCAATTGTTGCAACCCCTATTACTAGCCTGTTCAACCTCTTTCGTATCACCTGAGATCCACAAAGATTGGAAAGCTGCTGCGGTCATCACCCTCTTCAAAGGGGGAGACACTAGACCCAAACTGTTACAGACCAATATCTTTCCTACCCTGCCTTTCTAAGGTCTTCGAAAGCCAAGTTAACAAACTGATCACCGCCCATTTCGAATCCCACTGTACCTTCTCCGCTATGCAATCTGGTTTCCGAGCTGGTCATGGGTGCACCTCAGCCACACTCAAGGTCCTAAACGACATCATAACCGCCATCGATAAAAGACAGTACTGTGCAGCGGACTTCATCGACCTGGCCAAGGCTTTCGACTCTGTCAATCACCATATTCTTATCGGCAGACTCAACAACCTTGGTTTCTTAAATGACTGCCTTCTCGGGCTGACTCTCTTCTCTGCATACATCAATGATGTCGCTCTTGCTGCTGGTGTTTCTCTGATCCACCTCTATGCAGATGATACCATTCTGTATACTTCTGGCCCTTCTTTGGACACTTAACTAACTTCCAGATGAGTTCAATGCCATACAACTCTCCTTCCGTGGCCTCCAACTGCTCTTAAATGCAAGTAAAACTAAATGCATGCTCTTCAACCGATCGCTGCCCACACCTGCCCGCCCATCCAGCAACACTACTCTGGATGGTTCTAAGTTAGAATATGTGGACAACTACAAATACCTAGATGTCAGGTTAGACTGTAAACTCTCCTTCCAGACTCACATTAAGCATCTCCAATTCAAAATTAAATTGGCTTCCTATTTCGCAACAAAGCATCCTTCACTCATGCTGCCAAACATACCCTCATAAAAGTGACTATGCTACCAATCCTCGACTTCGGCAATGCCATTTACAAAACAGCCTCCAGCACTCTACTCAGAAAATTGGATGCAGTCTATCACAGTGCCATCTGTTTTGTCACCAAAGCCCCATATACTACCCACCACTGTAACCTGTATGCTCTCGTTGGCTGGCCCTTGCTTCATATTCGTTGCCAAACCCACTGGCTCCAGGTCATCTATAAGTCTTTTGTTAGGTAAAGCCCCGCCTTATCTCAGCTCACTGGTCACCATAACAGTACCCACCCGTAGCACGTGCTCCAGCAGGTATACCTCACTGGTCACCCCCAAAGCCAATTCCTGCTTTGGCCGCCTTTCCTTCCTGTTCTCTGCTGCCAATGACTGGAACGAACTGCAAAAATCACTGAAACTGGAAACACCCATCTCCCTCACTAGCTTTAAGCACCAGCTGTCAGAGCAGCTCACAGATCACTGCACCTGTACATAGCCCATCTATAATTTAGCCCAAACAACTAACTCTTCCCCTACGCTATTTATTTTGCTCCTTTGCACCCCATTATTTCTCTCTCTACTTTGCACGTTCTTCCACTGCAAATCTACCATTCAAATGTTTTACTTGCTATATTGTATTTACTTCGCCACAATGGCCTTTTTTGCCTTTACCTCCCTTCTCACCTCTTTTGCTCACGTGTCGAACTGCTTTGCTTTATCTTGGCCAGGTCGCAATTGTAAATGAGAACTTGTTCTCAACTTGCCTACCTGGTTAAATAAAGGTGAAATAAAATAAAAATGATTCCTTAGGAATTATTTTTTGACTGCTTTGCCATTTATGAATGTGTTATTCAATGCGTTTCTATGGGCTATAGTAGTAAAGGCCAAATTCAATATTTTTATTATTTTAAATATCTTTATTTTGGGGGGATACCTACAGGGGTCCTTAAATTCAAAATGAAATAACTAAATGATACATGTATGACCATCTTAAAACAATTCCATATGTTAGCTTAGTAAACTTTGAAATACATGATTTTTGTTTGGCTTACTTTTAAAAAGGCCCAATGCAGCCATTTTTTAAATCAATATCAAATTGTTTCTGGGTAACAATTAAGTACCTTACTGTAATAGATTTCCTTTCAAATAGGCCAAAAAAAGCTTTTTTAGCCCAAAAAATATATTTCAGGGAAGAATTTTGTTAGGATTGCCTGGGAGTGGTGTGAGTGCGGCCATAAACTGAAAACTAGCTGTTAATGGCAGATTGGAACTCTTTGTCTATTAACCAATTTACAACATGGTGACGTCGCCATGGAAAGCCGAAACTCCTGCCCATGCAAACCTGATTAAGGTCCCATGTTGATTGTATTTTCAACCAGCAACTATCAGGAAATAAACACTTTCATCAACAGTTTATATGCTAATAAAGTCATACTGCAAAAATATTTTATAATAATGACAACTGTGAAGGAAACAGGAAGTATAAATGCCGACAGAATTTCCTCATTCGACATCTTTTGTCGGTAAAATTAATTAAAATCAAATCAAATTTTATTTGTCACATACACATGGTTAGCAGATGTTAATGCGAGTGTAGCGAAATGCTTGTGCTTCTAGTTCCGACAATGCAGTAATAACCAACAAGTAATCTAACTAACAATTCCTAATCTACTGTCTTATACAGAGTGTAAGGGGATAAAGAATATGTACATAAGGATATATGAGTGAGTGATGGTACAGAGCAGCATAGGCAAGATACAGTAGATGGTATCGAGTACAGTATATACATGTGAGATGAGTATGTAAACAAAGTGGCATAGTTAAAGTGGCTAGTGATACATGTATTACATAAGGATGCAGTCGATGATATAGAGTACAGTTTATAGGTATGCATATGAGATGAATAATGTAGGGTAAGTAACATTATATAAGGTAGCATTGTTTAAAGTGGCTAGTGATATATTTACAACATTTCCCGTCAATTCCCATTATTAAAGTGGCTGGAGTTGAGTCAGTGTCAGTGTGTAGGCAGCAGCCACTCAATGTTAGTGGTGGCTGTTTAACAGTCTGATGGCCTTGAGATAGAAGCTGTTTTTCAGTCTCTCGGTCCCAGCTTTGATGCACCTGTAATGACCTCGCCTTCTGGATGATAGCGGGGTGAACAGGCAGTGGCTCGGGTGGTAGATGTCCTTGATGATCTTTATGGCCTTCCTGTAACATCGGGTGGTGTAGGTGTCCTGGAGGGCAGGTAGTTTGCCCCCGATGATGCGTTGTGCAGACCTCACTACCCTCTGGAGAGCCTTACGGTTGAGGGCGGAGCAGTTGCCGTACCAGGCGGTGATACAGCCCGCCAGGATGCTCTCGATTGTGCATCTGTAGAAGTTTGTGAGTGCTTTTGGTGACAAGCCGAATTTCTTCAGCCTCCTGAGGTTGAAGAGGCGCTGCTGCGCCTTCTTCACGATGCTGTCTGTGTGAGTGGACCAATTCAGTTTGTCTGTGATGTATATGCCGAGGAACTTAAAACTTGCTACTCTCTCCACTACTGTTCCATCGATGTGGATAGGGGGGTGTTCCCTCTGCTGTTTCCTGAAGTCCACAATCATCTCCTTAGTTTTGTTGACGTTGAGGTTATTTTCCTGACACCACACTCCGAGGGCCCTCACCTCCTCCCTGTAGGCCGTCTCGTCGTTGTTGGTAATCAAGCCTACCACTGCTGTGTCGTCCGCAAACTTGATGATTGAGTTGGAGGCGTGCGTGGCCACGCAGTCGTGGGTGAACAGGGAGTACAGGAGAGGGCTCAGAACGCACCCTTGTGGGGCCCCAGTGTTGAGGATCACCTACCCTCACCACCTGGGGGCGGCCCGTCAGGAAGTCCAGTACCCAGTTGCACAGGGCGGGGTCGAGACCCAGGGTCTCGAGCTTGATGACGAGCTTGGAGGGTACTATGGTGTTGAATGCCGAGCTGTAGTCGATGAACAGCATTCTCACATAGGTATTCCTCTTGTCCAGATGGGTTAGGGCAGTGTGCAGTGTGGTTGAGATTGCATCGTCTGTGGACCTATTTGAGCGGTAAGCAAATTGGAGTGGGTCTAGGGAGTCAGGTAGGGTGGAGGTGATATGGTCCTTGACTAGTCTCTCAAAGCACTTCATGATGACGGAAGTGAGTGCTACGGGGCGGTAGTCGTTTAGCTCAGTTACCTTAGCTTTCTTGGGAACAGGAACGATGGTGGCCCTCTTGAAGCATGTGGGAACAGCAGACTGGTATAGGGATTGATTGAATATGTCCGTAAACACACCAGCCAGCTGGTCTGCGCATGCTCTGAGGGCGCGGCTGGGGATGCCGTCTGGGCCTGCAGCCTTGCGAGGGTTAACACGTTTAAATGTTTTACTCACCTCGGCTGCAGTGAAGGAGAGACCGCATTTTTCCGTTGCAGGCAGTGTCAGTGGCACTGTATTGTCCTCAAAGCGGGCAAAAAAGTTATTTAGTCTGCCTGGGAGCAAGACATCCTGGTCCGTGACTGGGCTGGATTTCTTCCTGTAGTCCGTGATTGACTGTAGACCCTGCCACATGCCTCTTGTGTCTGAGCCGTTGAATTGGGATTCTACTTTGTCTCTGTACTGACGCTTAGCTTGTTTGATAGCCTTACGGAGGGAATAGCTGCATTGTTTGTATTCAGTCATGTTACCAGACACCTTGCCCTGATTGAAAGCAGTGGTTCGTGCTTCAGTTTCACATGAATGCTGCCATCAATCCAAGGTTTCTGGTTAGGGAATGTTTTAATCGTTGCTATGGGAACGACATCTTCAACGCACGTTCTAATGAACTCGCACACCGAATCAGCGTATTCGTCAATGTTGTTATTTGACGCAATACGAAACATGTCCCAGTCCACGTGATGGAAGCAGTCTTGGAGTGTGGAGTCAGCTTGGTCGGACCAGCGTTGGACAGACCTCAGCGTGGGAGCTTCTTTTTTAGCTTTTGTCTGTAGGCAGGTATCAGCAAAATGGAGTTGTGGTCAGCTTTTCCGAAAGGGGGCGGGGCAGGGCCTTATATGCGTCGCGGAAGTTAGAGTAACAGTGATCCAAGGTTTTTCCGCCCCTGGTTGCGCAATCGATATGCTGATAAAATTTAGGAGTCTTGTTTTCAGATTAGCCTTGTTAAAATCCCCAACAACGATGAATGCAGCCTCCGGATAAATGGTTTCCAGTTTGCAAAGAGTTAAATAAAGTTCGTTCAGAGCCATCGATGTGTCTGCTTGGGGGGGATATATACGGCTGTGATTATAATCGAAGAGAATTCTCTTGGTAGGTAATGCGGTCTATATTTGATTGTGAGGAATTCTAAATCAGGTGAACAGAAGGATTTGAGTTCCTGTATGTTTCTTTCATCGCACCATGCCTCGTTAGCCATAAGGCATACACCCCCACCCCTCTTCTTACCAGAAAGGTGTTTGTTTCTGTCGGCGCGATGAGTGGAGAAACCCGTTGGCTGCACCGCATTGGATAGCGTCTCTCCAGTGAGCCATGTTTCCGTGAAGCACAGAACGTTACAGTCTCTGATGTCCCTCTGGAATGCTACCCTTGCTCGGATTTCATCAACCTTGTTGTCAAGAGAATGGACATTGGCAAGAAGAATGCTAGGAAGTGGGGCACGATGTGCCCGTCTCTGTAGTCTAACCAGAAGACCGCTACGTTTCCCTCTTTTTCGGAGTCGTTTTTTTGGGTCGCTGCATGCGATCCATTCCGTTGTCCTGTTTGCGGGAATTGGCGATGGAAACGCCTTTATGCGCAAATATTGACATAAACTTGGAGACACATGATGACATGGTGTGTGTTCCCACCCACTACGACTCGGGAAACCATGCAGTTTATTAGGCTACAGATTAAATAAGTTACGATGAATTTCACAGGGAGATGAAAGTGCAAGGTGATTAGCTTTATTATGCTCCTTTCAAATAAATACCAAGGGTCTTATTCTGGTGACATGATGATCGATGCTTGACTGCCAAGTGACAAGTAAAACATTCTCGCTCTTATCCATAATAACCTCATGTAGACTAGCCTACCTGCACAGCATCTGCGAGCTGTTGGCTCAAGCCACAGACTAACCATTATATTGACCAGAAACTCAACTGGCGGCTCTAACAATGAAAATAGATGTCTTAAAAAATGGAGCAGTCGGGACGAGGCATGATCAGGTCGGACCAGCTACATGTGTGAATTAGGGCCTGGAAGATACAAGTAAACATGTAGGTTTTGTAAGATGAGAGGATTTAAACGTTTTACGTGCCCCCAGCCGATTGTGTTTTTTTTGTTCGTTGATATGCGTTGTTTGTCATTTGTTTTTTTAACTTATTTTGTGCATAATGTCTCTTATGACTGAAAATAACTTCTAGACATCATGTCTGCAATTACTCACCACGGACTCTGATGCGCCCGACGCAAAGGATACACTGCTTCCTCGGGAACAGGCCCCGATCCCCGTGATCTGCATTAAGAGGAAGCAGAGAAAGAGGGGCCGAAGGTCGGGCTGCCTTCTGAGAAGTAGTAGGCGATCGAATAAATCCCCACTTCCCTCCATTCTGCTAGCAAACGTGCAATCTTTGGACAATAAAATTGACGAGTATGCTGAAGATTAAACTACCAATGGGACATTAAAAACGAACACAGTATGCTTCACAGAGCCGTGGCTGAACGATGACAACATCAACATACAGCTGGTTGGTTATACGATGTACCGGCAGGATAGAACAGCTGCCTCTGGTAAGACAAGGGCCGGCGGTCTATGTATTCTTGTAAACAACAGCTGGTGCACGATATCTAAGGAAGTCTCGAGGTATTGTTCGTCTGAGGTAGAGTATCTCATGATAAGCTGTAGACCACACTACCTATCGAGAGAGTTTATCTGTATTCTTTGTAGATGTTTACATACCACCACAGCTAGAGGCTGGCACTAAGACAGCATTGAATGAGCTATATTCCGCCATAAGCAAACAAGGAAACGCTCACCCAGAGGTGGCGCTCCTAGTAGCCAGGGACTTTAATGCAGGGAAACTTAAATCTGTTTTACCAAATTTCTATCAGCATGTTAAATGTGCAACCAGAGGAAAAAGAACTCTGCACCACTTATACTCCACACACAGAGACGCATACAAAGTTCTCCCTCGCCCTCCATTTTGCAAATCTGACCATAATTCTATCCTCCTGATTCCTGCTTACAAGCAAAAATGAAAGCAGGATACACCAGTGACTAAATCAATTTTAAAAAAGTGGTCAGAGGAAGCATATGCTAAACTACAGGACTGTTTTGCTAGCAGACTGGAATATGTTCCAGGATTCCACCGATGGCATTGAGGAGTACACCACATCATTCATGGGCTTCATCAATAAGTGCATTGATGACGTCATCCCCACAGTGACTGTTAGAGTTCGACTGATTAATCAGAATGGCCGATTAACTAGGGCTGATTTCAAGTTTTCATAACAATCGGAAATCAGTATTTTTGGACACCGATTAGATTTTTATTTTTTATTATTTAACTAGGCAAGTCAGTTAAGAAAACATTCTTATTGTCAATGACGGCCTAGGAACAGTGGGTTAACGGCCTTGTTCAGGGGCAGAACGACAGATTTTTACCTTGTCAGCTCAATCTTGCAACCTTACGGTTACCTAGTCCAACGCTCTAACCACCTGCCTCTCATTGCACTCCACAAGGAGCCTAGCCTGCCTGTTATGCGAATGCAGTAAGAAGCCAAGGTAAGTTGCTAGCTAGCATTAAACTTATCTTATAAAAAACAATCAATCAATCATAATCACTAGTTAACCACACATGGTTGATGATATTACTAGTTTATCTAGCGTGTCCTGCGTTGCATATAATCGATGCGGTGCGTATTCATGAAAAAGGTACCTAACCATAAACATCAATGCCTTTCTTAAAATCAATACACAAGTATACAGTGGAGCAAGAAAGTATTTAGTCAGCCACCAATTGTGCAAGTTCTCCCACTTAAAAAGATGAGGCCTGTAATTTTCCTCATAGGTACACTATGACAGACAAAATGAGATTTTCTTTTCTCCAGAAAATCACATTGTAGAATTTTCAATGAATTAATTTGCAAATGATGGAAAATAAGTATTTGGTCAATAACAAAAGTTTCTCAATACTTTGTTATATACCCTTTGTTGGCAATGACAGAAATCAAACATTTTCTGTAAGTCTTCACAAGGTTTTCACACACTGTTGCTGGTATTTTGGCCCATTCCTCCACGCAGATCTCCTCTAGCAGTGATGTTTTGGGGCTGTTGCTGGGCAACACAGACTTTCAACTCCCTCCAAAGATTTTCTATTGGGTTGAGATCTGGAGACTGGCTAGGCCACTCCAGGACCTTGAAATGCCACTCCTTCGTTGCCCGGGCGGTGTGTTTGGGATCATTGTCATGCTGAAAGACCCTGCCACGTTTCATCTTCAATGCCCTTGCTGATGGAAGGAGGTTTTCACTCAATCTCACGATACATGGCCCCATTCATTCTTTCCTTTACACGGATCAGTCGTCCTGGTCCCTTTGCAGAAAACAGCCCCAAAGCATGATGTTTCCACCCCCATGCTTCACAGTAGGTATGGTGTTCTTTGGATGCAACTCAGCATTCTTTGTCCTCCAAACACGACGAGTTGAGTTTATCAAAAAGTCCTATTTTGGTTTCATCTGACCATATGACATTCTCCCAATCTTCTGGATCATCCAAATGCTCTCTAGCAAACTTCAGACGGGCCTGGACATGTACAGCATGGGGGGACACGTCTGGCACTGCAGGATTTGAGTCCCTGGCGGCGTAGTGTGTTACTGATGGTAGGCTTTGTTACTTTGGTCCCAGCTCTCTGCAGGTCATTCACTAGGTCCCCCCGTGTGGTTCTGGGATTTTTGCTCACCGTTCTTGTGATCATTTTGACCCCACGGGGTGAGATCTTGCGTGGAGCCCCAGATCGAGGGCGATTATCAGTGGTCTTGTATGTCTTCCATTTCCTAATAATTGCTCCCACAGGTGATTTCTTCAAACCAAGCTGCTTACCTATTGCAGATTCAGTCTTCCCAGCCTGGTGCAGGTCTACAATTTTGTTTCTGGTGTCCTTTGACAGCTCTTTGGTCTTGGCCATAGTGGAATTTGGAGTGTGACTGTTTGAGGTTGTGGACAGGTGTCTTTTATACTGATAACAGGTTCAAACAGGTGCCATTAATACAGGTAACGAGTGGAGGACAGAGGAGCCTCTTAAAGAAGGTCTGTGAGAGCCAGAAATCTTGCTTGTTTATAGGTGACCAAATACTTATTTTCCACCATTATTTGCAAATAAATTCATTTTAAAAATCCTACAATGTGATTTTCTGGATTTTTTTTCTCATTTTGTCTGTCATAGTTGAAGTGTCCCTATGAAAATTACAGGCCTCTCTCATCTTTTTAAGTGGGAGAACTTGCACAATCGGTGGCTGACTAAATACTTTTTTGCCCCACTGTATATTTTAAACCTGCATATTTAGTTAATATTGCCTGCTAACATTAATTTCTTTGTGTCACTTCGCTTGCAACAGAGTCAGGGTGTATGCAGCAGTTTGGGCCGCCTGGCTCGTTGCGAACTGTGTGAAGAATGTTTCTTCCTAACAAAGACAGCCAACTTCGCCAAGCGGGGGATGATTTAACAAAAGCTCATTTGCTAAAAAGCAATCGTTACACGACTGTACCTAACCATAACCATCAATGCCTTTCTTAAAATCAATACACAGAAGTATATATTTTTAAACCTGCATATTTAGCTAAAAGAAATCCAGGTTAGCAAGCAATATTAACCAGTTGAAATTGTGTCACTTCTCTTGCGTTCATTGCATGCAGAGTCAGGGTTTATGCAACAGTTTGGGTAGCCTGGCTCAGTGAGAACTAATTTTCCAGAATTTTTGTAATTATGACATAACATTGAAGGTTGTGCAATGTAACAGGAATATTTAGACTGATGGATGCCACCCATTAGATGAAATACGGAATGGTTCTGTATTTCACTGAAAGAATAAACGTCTTGTTTTCGAGATGATAGTTTCCAGATTCGACAATATTAATGACATAAGGCTCATATTTCTGTTTGTTATTATGTTATAATTAAGTCTATGATTTGATACAGTCTGACTGAGCAATGGTGGGCACCAGCAAGCTCGTAAGCATTCATTCAAACAGCACTTTCGTGCATTTTGCCAGCAGCTCTGCTGTTTATGACTTCAAGCCTATCAACTCCCGAGATTAGGTTTGTGTAACCGATGTGAAATGGCTAGCTAGTTAGCGGGGTGCACGCTAACTTTTGAAACAGCTTTTCAAACGTCACTCACTCTGAGACTTGGAGTAGTTGTTCCCCTTGCTCTGCATGGGTAACGCTGCTTCGAGGGTGACTGTTGTCGATGTGTTCCTCGATCGAGCCCAGGTAGGAGCAAGAAGAGGGACGGAAGCTATACTGTTACACCGGCAATACTAAAGTGCCTATTAGAACATCCAATAGCCAAAGGTATATGAAATACAAATGGTAGAGAGAGAAATAGTCCTATAATTCCTATAAGAACTACAACCTAAAACTTCTTACCTGAGAATATTGAAGACTCATGTTAAAAAGAACCACCAGCTTTCATATGTTCTCATGTCCTGAGCAAGCAACTCAAACGTTAGCTTTCTTACATGGCACATATTGCACTTTTACTTTCTTCTCCAACACTTTGTTTTTGCATTATTTAAACCAAATTGAACATGTTTTATTATTTATTTGAGGCTAAATTGATTTTATTGATGTATTATATTAAGTTTAAATAAGTGTTCATGCAGTATTGTTGGAATTGTCATTATTACAAATAAAATTAATGTAAAATCGTCCGATTAATCATTATCGGCTTTTTTTGGTCCTTCAATAATCGGTATCGGCGTTGAAAAATCATAATCCTCTAGTGACTGTACATACATACCCCAACTAGAAGCCATGGATTACACGCAGCATCCGCACTGAGCAAAAGGAGCAGGACTCTAACCCGCTGCCGCTTTCAAGGAGCAGGACTCTAACCCGGAAGCTTATGAGAAATCCCGCTATGCCCTCCGACGAACCATCAAACACGCAAAGCGTCAATACAGGACTAAGATTGAATCGTACTACACCGGCTCTGACGCTTGTTGGACGTGGCAGGGCTTGCACACCATTACAGACTACAAAGGGAAGCACAACCAAGAGCTGCCCAGTGACACGAGCCTACCAGATGAGCTAAACTATTTCTATGCTCGCTTCGAGGCAAATAACACAAACATGCATGAGAGCACCAGCTGTTCCCGGAAGACTGTGATCATGCTCTCTGCAGCCGATGTGAGTAAGACCTTTAAACAGGTCAAAATTCGCAAGGCCGCAGGGCCAGCCGGATTACCAGGACGTGTACTGCGAGCATAAGCTGACCAACTGGCAAGTGTCTTCACTGACATTTTCAACCTCTCCCTGTCTGAGTCTGTAATACCAACATGTTTTAAGCAGACCACCATAGTCCCTGTGCCCAAGAACACTAAGGTAACCTGCCTAAATGACTACCGACCAGTAGCACTCAAGTCTGCAGCCATGAAATGCTTTGAGAGGCTGGTCATGGCTCACATCAACACCATCATCCCAGAAACCCTAGACCCACTCCAATTTGCATACCACCCCAACAGAGCCACAGATGATGCAATCTCTATTGCACTTCACACTGCCCTTTCCCACCTGTACAAAAATAACACCTATGTGAGAATGCTATTCATTGACTACAGCTCAGTGTTCAACACCATAGTGCCCTCAAAGCTCATCAATAAGCTAAGGACCCTGGGACTAAACACCTCCCTCTGCAACTGAATCCTGGACTTTCTGACGGGCCGCCCCCAGGTGGTAAGGGGCGGCAGGGTAGCCTAGTGGTTAGAGCGTTGGACGAGTAACCGAAATGTTGCAAGTTCGAAGTGTTCGTTGCAAGTGTGGTGCCAGGACACCAACCTCTCCCTCAACGTGATCAAGACAAAGGAGATGATTGTGGACTACAGGAAAAGGAGGACCAAACACACCCCCATTCTCATCGCCGGGACTGCAGTAGAGCAGGTTGAGAGCTTCAAGCTCCTTGGTGTCCACATCACCAACAAACTAACATGGTCTAAGCACACCAAGACAGTCATGGAGAGGACACGGAAATCTTATTCCCCCTCAGGAGACTGGGAAGATTTGGCATGGGTCCTCAGATCCTCAAAAGGTTCTACAGCTGCATCATCGAGAGCATCCTGACTGGTTGCATCACTCCCTGGTATGGCAACAGCTCGGCCTCCGACCGCAAGGCACTACAGAGGGTAGTGCGAACCCACCAGTACATTACTGGGGCCAAGCTTCCTGCCATCCAGGACCTCTATACCAGGCGGTGTCAGATGAAGGACCTAAAAATGTTCAAAGACTCCAGCCACCCTATTCATAGACTGTTTTCTCTGCTACCACACGGCAAACGATACCAGAGCACCAAGTCTAGGTCCATGAGGCTTCTAAACAGCTTCCACCCCCAAGCCATAAGAGTCCTGAACATCTAGTCTCACCCCATCATTACACCACTGCTACTCTCTGTTGTCATCTATGCATAGTCACTTTAATAACTCTACTTTATTGTTGGTTAACTTTATTGTTGGTTAGGGACTTGTAAGTAAACATTTCACTGTTGTATTAGGCACGTGACTAATACAATTTGAGGTTATATCAATTTTTCCTTAAAAAAACAAACACCTGGGCCTCCCGGGTGGCACAGTGGTCTAAGGTACTATGTGGCACAGTGCTAGCTGTGCCACCAGTGATCCTGGGTTCGAGCCCAAGCTCTGTAGCAGTCTGCCGCACAATTGGCCCTGCGTCGTCCAGTTTAGGGAGGGTTTGGCCGGCAGGGATATCTTTGTCTCTTCACGCACTAGCAATGAGCAGTGTAGCAGGTGAGGCTTTGGTTGGGTTGTGTTTCGGAGGACGCATGGCTCTCGACCTTCCACATCACACATCGCCTTCGCTTCTCCCGAGTCGAGTCCGTATAGGAGTTGCAGCAATGAGACAAGACTGTAACTATTACCAATTGGGTACGACGAAAAAGGGGGTTAAAAAAAATAAGGATATATTAGGGGAAATATAGTAGGGAAAATATAGTAGGGAAAATAAATGTGACTCTAGACGACAACATTTTTTGCAACACTCGGGCTGAATTCCTAAATACATTAAATCCACTTTGTGTTTTGTTGCCTACTAACGAGAATCACGATACTGGTTTCCGTGTGAACAGCAGGCACAACGATAGCCAATTTGGACTTTGGCAATAACATAAAATGTATAAAAGCTCAAATGTGATTTTGGGGGTTAATTTACAATGAGGCATAAGGTTAGCACTGCGACACGGGTTTAAAAATCACATTTTTATAAGTGACGCAAAATATGGGGGGGTTTATGACTTTGTGGCTGTGGTAACTAGTGACGACTCCGATATAAAGTGTTTTTCTCATAGTTACCGGGATGTCACGTGTCCTACTTATATCAGTACAGTCATAACTTAATCATTATGCAACTTATTTTTGATCAAATACGCCTGTATATATATATATATATATTTCGTTTTCCAAACGCTCCACACATTGTCCTCCAACCAAAAACTCCTTGCTTGGTGAGCAATTATTTTATTTTAAACGCCACCTGCTGGAGAAGACAGATTTTGGGCCCAGTTAGAGAGAGCAATAGTAATGGAGTCTTTGTATGCACTAACCCGCCATGGTTCGTTGGACAAAGGCTATAGGAGGAAATGAGTAACGTTTTTGTAGGGTTTTTGGATGAAGGCCGAAAATAAGGTCTGTGATAAGGAGATCTTTTTGTGAAACAAGACCAGTGTAGGCACATTTGCTATTTAACGCAACAGCTTGACAAAACTATTCGTAGAGCTGAAAATGCGATGGTATCACATTGAACTTTAGTTTTGTATTCAGTACATGAAAACTTACGCGAAAAAGTACACTGTGTGCATTGGCATCATACTGATTTTAATCGCAACAAGTCAGTTTGGAAAATTAGCATATTTTCTTTATGCTGATTTTAGAATATTCACATGAAAATCTGTTACCCATTGGATGGAAACCTAGCTACTGATAAAACAATTTCCACATGTTTACAGTGTTCGTTACATCAGCTGTTGTACAATATGATACAAATACAACAAAAAAGTCACAAGGAACACACAATTTTGACTGCACTGGGCCTTTAAAGGGAAAACAAATCGGAGTATTGGCGTCACTCTGTTACAGTGGAATTGCCCTACTATATCCTCCATGACAACGTTCCATGGAGGATTAACATTTACCATTCAATTATTTATTCATTCATTCATTCATTCATCTGCAAAATTATCTTCACGGAACCACCTAAGTAAGAAAGTATTCTGTCCATAACTTTTCACTTTTGATTCAAGTGTAAACACTTAATTTTTCCAGTGGCTTAACAAAAGTTGGAGTTAGGCAGTGGTAAAGTACAAATAAAACAAAAACACTACTGCATGGAAATGTTGGCCGATACATTATTGCATACAAAGTAAAGGATATTATGAAACCGCTTACAATAATTTTGCATCATTATTATAGTCAAGGTCTGCTGAACTTGGTCTAGCATTGTGCTATGGCTAAAACTTGCGCTACTCTCGTAAAAAAAACACATTGTTTAATGCGATGGAAAAGTTGTTTGTTTACTTCGAAAAGGAAAGTATCAACCATACCTTCTTATGCAAAATGTCAAATATCCAATTGTGTAGGGCGTAGAACAATTTATTTGCATGTCCATATCAACATTCATCCACGTTTTCCAGAAGTTGTAGAAGTATTGCTTCTTACGTACTCTGAAGAGGGACGTCGCAACGGGAATGGGCCATGTTATAAATCCCCGAAAGTAGGGGCGACACTTTGAGTGAGTTTACTGTCTTTTGCATAAATTAAAATATCTCCCCTACAACGGATATGCTTTAATAAAATGGTATTTTAATATAATGTAATACTTTTAAAATACCAAATTAATATACAAGAAGAAGTTTTAAAAAATGAATGCACCCCCAAATCTCCAAACTATTGGGATATCCCATTCCTTTAGATTTTTCCTTAAGAACTTCGACTCTCAATCGCATCAAAGTGCAATTTACCGACAGCGATCAGATCCTCAGTGTAATTAATGCCAGCAGTTTTTTCACATATATTCAAAATATATAGAATAGAGTGACGACTATGTGGTAAAGTTATACCCACAAATGTACGGTGACTGACTGTGTGTGGAGTGTGGACTGCTTAAAGCCCCAGTGAGTGAGTGAGTGTGTGCATTAAACCAGAATGCCTACTGTAGCCTACAAACGCTAGGTGTCAGGAGTGCATTACTTATTACTTTTTGCAGTTTGGTAAAGCTCATTGATTACTTTATATCAACATGTAATGTGCTTCCAAATATCCAATATCCACCCAATTCATTCAGCTTACCAATCACTGTACCTGTACACAGCCAATCTGTAAATAGCACACCCGACTACCTCATCCCCATTTTGTAATTTATCCTCTTGCTCTTTTGCACATCATCATCTGCACATCTATCACCCCAGTGTTAATGCTAAATTGTAATTATTTTTCCTCTATGGCTTTTAATTGCCTTACCTCCCTACTCTTCTACATTTGCACACACTGTACATAGATTTTTCTATTGTGTTATTGACTGTACGTTTGTTTCTGTGTAACTCTGTGTTGTTGTTTTTGTCGCACTGCTTTGCATTATCTTGGCCAGGTCGCAGATGTAATTGAGAACTTGTTCTCAACTGCCCTACCTGTTTAAATAAAGGTGAAATAAGATAAATACACATTACAGTGAAGGAAATGATACAAAACCACAGGCTGCCACTGCCATGTGATCACTGTTTTGAGGTGCTGGCTGTTTTCACACCATCTGCACTTTCCCTTCAGAGGGTAAGCTAGGTCAAGTTTATTTTCTATTCTTTTGGTTTTCTCTGCCCACAGAATTTAAGTAAACACATCCTCTGCACTACTGCCATTGAGTGTAGGCTAAAATGTCTATCTGGGTATCATCTATCAAACATCAGATGTTCAGTTTGCAATGGTCTTGTTGAAGGACCATCTAGGCCTGATGATTATGCATCAAACGTCAACCTCCAGTAAGGTTAACTCAAACAGGTTTCACAACCACAACCATTCTCATAGTGAGCAACTGAGTGTACACCAGGTGCCAACAGGGTACAGATAAGGCCATGAGAAAACGACACAATGTTTGTTCTCATCACTGCTCGCGTAGAGAGCACAAACGGAAACTGACTGATGCCTCTCACCCATCACCTAAAGCGGTGCCTGGCAGTGAGATTAAAGGGTCATGGATCATGTGTCTTATTTCAGTGCCGTGATTGACAGAGAATATAATGTCCCAACGGTGAGGCCCTCAGCATGTCCGTGGTGAGGCCCTCAGTTTCTCCCCTGCAGATAAAACAACTGTCACTATAATGTGAGATGATTTTTCTAAAATAAACAATTGATATGGAAGCCTCATCCTTATCTTCATCGAAAGATAAGGTATCTGCTAGGCAAAATCATTAGAGGTGAGATTCATTTTGAGATCTTGTTATTTTGGCAATGTAAAGCGTTTTGATTTACCGTGAGTGTTCCAATTAATGTAATTGAAATAACTTAGTTTTCAGTGTCCTGATACTTTGTAATACCTTAGATTTCAGTGACTTGAAAAATGGCATTCTTCAAGCATTAAACTGTGAAGTTCATTGTCCACTTCAACAGGCTGCCATCTTTCTGAATAAGAGGAACAGAAGGTCAGGTCAGGGTTTTCCACACTAAAGGGTCTTATAGGGAACTAGTTGGCTGAAGTACAGTTGTGCTGTAGGTTCCCACAGACTGGTATCTAACCCAAGTTTCTCAAGCCCTTTTGTAACTGGGTGATTCAAAGTGCAAAAGAAACTGAAAAGCATGTGGGCATGAATGAACATTTGAACTTTCAAGTCATGTAATCAGCCAACAAATTCAACAAAAAGCACTTATCTTAATAAAGTTTTATTTTGTATCATTCGTGGTAGAATCTGTTTTGTCAATTGCAGTGGATGTTATCTGGTTGCAGATAACATTTTGCTACTGTTTTGAATAAAAGTCCAATCATTTTGAGGAAGCAGATAAAAACATTGTTGAGCTTCTGGATCAATTTTGATTGGTAAGTCTGTTTTTATTAAATTACAGTGACATGAGAAATAAACTGAGAAGTGTTTCTCCTTCTCAATATGTCAGTAAGTAGTGTGAATATTTTATGCCTATAAAAGCTATGAATTGTGAAGCTATGTTAAAAATAACCATTTCAATACTATAATTATTGGAACTGGTTATGAGGAAATGTTATACATTACTTACTTATTATGCTTTATTTCAATATGCTTAATATATACCTAAAATCTTTCAACTTTATTTTCATCCTTGTGTTCCTTTAATGTAAAACGTACACACAATTAAATGCCCATTGTTAAACTGCAAAAATACTTAGTAAACTATGACATTGTTTGGAAAAAAGTATCTGCAATAATTGCCAATTATATTAACACTTAATTTATTACAAAAAACTGTTTATTATAGATGTTTTATAATACATTAAATGTAATCTTACTAATGCCATGAACATAGACAACCATTTTGAATATTGTTGTAATTTCACGCAGCAAAAAGGAACCATTAACAACTTAACGTTACTGTTAACAAATTGCAATTTAATATTACTATGAATTTAAGAATGTCAACAATTGTAATAACCAGGCTACTCATGAATTATTCATATACAAATTATTTAGACATAAAATTTAATTTGGTCGTAAAAAAAAAGAAAGCTAAATTAATCAACCTCACTTGCACACTGTTTTGACCAGTTTTTTTATCTGTACTGTTTCGTCTTTCAAATATTTTCTTTGGTACAAATAATAAAACCTAAATTCAAATATCAATGATAATCAAATATGCAATTATGAAATGTAAAATATAACTTATTTTGAGAAGCTATAATATACACAAAATATATCTCAGAGAATGCCTTCACTGAGCTTGAATTACATAACACCTAAAATCATAACACAAAATAATTCACCTCAACCTTTAGCGTTTCGGACCGCAAAGAGGCTGTAAAAGGTGCAGAACCCTGCTATCAGACAGTCTGGTCAAGTGGCTGGAGACGAGTTCTGGAGGCTGTTGTGCCGCAGCTCTCTGAGGTACCGTTGTAGAAGTCAGTGGACGAGGCATAGCCTTGGTGTAGCCCAAGCTTTCCCACGCAGCTCAGGAACTGGTTCTCCGCCTGCCCTCTGAAGTGATGGTCCAGGAACAGGTAGATGGCTGGGTTTATGCAGCTGTTGAGGAAGGCCAAGCAGCAGGAGAGGGTGAGGCCCTGACTCAAGACAGACTGTGTCTCAATGCTCAGATTGGCCCTAGACAGCCTGAAACCAATGAGGATGGTCTTGAAGATGTTGAAGGGAAGCCAAGACACCACAAAGGCCACAATTATGGTGAAGACCATCTTGAGAGAGTGGCGGCGTCGGGCTTCTGCGCGAGGGTTGCCAGCAGAAACACAGTGTTGGCGCAGGTGGGCCAGGATAGAACCGTAGCAGAGGATGATGATGAGCACCGGCAGGGCGAAGGTCAGGAAGACCATGGTCAGGCTCAGACCCAGGAAGAAGGATGACTCTTCATCCTCCAGACAGAAGAGTTTGCCGTTGGGAGTATACATGCTACGGTACACCAGGGAGGGGGTACCTAGAGCCAGGGACAGCAGCCAGACCACGGCGCAGTTGAGACGCACACACTGGTTGCTGCGGAGAAAGCGGGAGTCCATGAGTCCCACCACGGCCAGGTAGCGGTCCACGCTCATGCAAGTCAGGAAGAAGATGTTGGAGAAGCGGTTGACGGCAACAATGTAGCTACTCAGTTTGCAGAGAAGGTTGCCGAAAGGCCAGTGTCCCTCCTGACTGGACGAGACGGCCCACAGAGGGAGGGTGAGGACAAACACCAGGTCCGCAAGTGCCAGGTTAACTACAAACGTATCCACCAGACGGCCACCTCCCTTCCCCCGGCTGCCCATGACTGTGATCACAAAGAGATTGCCCAGGAAGCCTGTGAAAAACATGAGGAAATACAGCAGTGGCAGGTAGATGTGAGAATAGGGAAGACTGGAGCTGGAGCGCTCCCCAAGGTAGGTTAGATCGTAGCTGACATTGTACAGCATGTCATCGCTGTAGAAGTACCTGTTGCTGTCATATGTCTCCATTTTGTGATCAAAGTTAAGTCTCTCAGCTGCTTGCTCTTTGTGTGTCTGGCTGGCAAGCTCAATACTTCTAGACAAACTATCTTGCGTCACGTTCTTAAAAACCACAGACCAACTGCCAGGTCCTATTTTCTTCTGTCATCTCTAGCACCATTGGCATGTTTTCTAGTTCTCTATCTGGCATATTCTGACAGAAATTACTACACTATTTCTAATTAGGATTTTTATAATATAGTATATTTGCATATCAGTTCAAATAGAAACACTTTAGACATGTAGGCAAAAAGTACAGCAAGAAGAAACATAAAAACATGTAAAAAGAAAAAGTACATATACAATACAATATACAATACTTGAACAAAATATTCAAAAACAGCTTAAAACTGACTTCTAGTAGCAGATGAAACAATAAAAACATTTGAAAGGGGCAGGATGTGGATATGGTATTCACTGGGCTGATGTAGGTAGGCCTGCTGGAATTATGATCTTGTACATATTACAAAACAAATCCGCTGAGTGAATTAGTCATTTCAATCATTAAATTGAACCTAGACATGACATTGAACATCAACTACAGACTATTCATACAGTCTCTCGTGTGTCACATGTGAAAGTAGCAAACACTAAACTGCTGTACTTGCATTATGAGAAAATACTTGCATTAGAATATCAAAATGGTACTTGCCAGACCCAATGACCGTGCACATGAATAAATCAGACTTCTCATCAGATGAGTCATAATATACTTGACAATAAAACCTACTGTAATGTGAACTTGATGGGAACTTAATGTGCTCATAGGCTGTGAAAACCATAACTGGAATGACGGCTTGATTTAACAACCACGTTTCCTTTTGACTGACAATAGTCTTTGAACAATTATGAACAATTGTCTCTTTGTCAGAAATGCAAATCATCATTGAACAGTTATAGAACATAGTGAAATTAATTTTATAATACTATTTTAAAGGAAAGGGGGGGGGGGAATGACAAAATGTTAAGCCTGACCTGAGCTAGTTGAATGTTGGTTATGTAAGAGAAGGTTCGTGTTCCAATAAAAATACGAGGGGATAAAGTATCTTCCATTTGACAAAAAGATTTTCCTCCACTCTTGGCATTGCATCAGAATTTTCTTCCCATCAATGCTGAAGAGTTTTCTTAAAATGAAATAAAATACTAATAGGAGTGAAAAACTACAATATTCTATTCTAATCAAGAGTGACAGCTGTGCAAACATAATTTTTGCCTTAACTTGTCTTCTTAATATTGCATTTTAGTGTGATACAAGTCAACAATCATACATTTCAATGTATTTCAATCTCTACAAAACATAGAAAATGAACAAAAGCAAAAGACAAAGTACCTCCCAACCTAAAATTACCTATAAACATCACTAATGTGGTATTTAGCAATCAGTGGACAACAATGATTATGTTGGGAGAAAGAAAAAAGGAAATGGCGAGAGAGTCTGTGTTTCCAGCAGTACCAGATGTTCAAAACTCCTCCCTCCCTGAGTGTTTATTAAAACATTCCAGTCAAGTTCGGGACACCGTAAAGTTGGCCCCTCCTCGCACACTCTCCTCCCGTCGACACTTACACAAGGAAAAGGGTGACCTGTCCTCCCACAAAATGAGGGTTTTTCTCATCCTTGTCACTTTGACCTGCCTGGCTAACGCCCAGCATCAAGCCCTGATGGACTACCTGGAGCGGCGTCTGCTAGCCATTGAGGTAAGAGACTGTTCTTCTGCTCCCAGTCAGACCCTGGGCTCCAGAATAAGTCTGAAAGGAAACTCTCTGGGGATCTGGGAAACCTTCAATGGGATGCAGATGTGGGGATTCTGAGGAAAAAAAGATTTACTGACTGTTTCTGCTGCTGCACCCAGAAAGTATAGATTTCATGCTTTAAATAAATTTGTTTCCACACAAAATAGAAGCAAATGGGAATAGATGTTTGAAGATCTTGTATGCAGGTAACTTCTGTAGTGTTCTGATTTATATAAAATATATATATATATTAGCCTTGTACATGGAGTTATTAGAACGTTGGACTCTGCAAAGGACTCACCAACTGGCTCGCTTCAAGTTCTTGTTGTACAATAAAACAGCTCCACTGCTATGTGTACCCATATCCCATTCTCCATCTTGCTTTCTAGTATTCTTATTCACATGGAAAGTAGTTGGCCTCTCTCTATATGTGTTCTGACTCTGCATAAATAAGTACCTGCATAAATACTTCCCCAACAAGTTATTTTGAGCAACTGCACTCAGAGAAACCTCTCGGATAATTTCCAGCCAGTGAGTCGTTCTGACAAAGAGCATTCAATACTTTCCAATTCAGGTTTATGGTGCAAGTGTTAACGTAGTTTTAGTGAGAATCATTTTTTATTCAAGAGCACATCAAGAACTTGTACAATAGATACACAACATATCTTTGCGGTCTTCACAAAGAAGCGTAATGAGATTCACATTTTAAGGGTACATTTTTGGTTGTATAGAGCAAACATTTCAAGAGAATAAGAACACAATTTGGATAAAGCCACATCAGAAAAATAATAGAAACAAGCAAACAAACCCCAGAAATGACTCAATAAGATATGTCCGGAACTTGTTGCAAGATTGATTTTATCATCTCCATGTCAACAAGTTCCCGCATAAGACCTATCCACATATCTTTTAAGGGTGTTGCATTTTCTTACGCATTTCCTTGCTGCTGCTAAAAAATAATCTATCAATTTAAGTGGAGAGGAGTGGAGTGTATCCACAGGAACAATACCTAGTAGGAGATGACATGGGTCTGGTTGAATAATAATCCCTATGATGTCCTGTATAACATGGAGAATTTAAGACCAAAGAGACTGGATTTTCCTAAATATATGTGAGGAAGTACCTATTTGTCCACACTGCCTACAACACGTTGCAGATATGTATTTTTAAATGTTTTATTTTTTAATCAGTTAAGAACAAATTCATATTTACAATGACGGCCTAGGAACAGTGGGTTAACTGCCTTGTTCAGGGGCAGAATGACAGATTTATACCTTGTCAGCTCAGAGATTTGATCGAGCAACCTTCCGGTTACTGGCCCAATGTTCTAACCACTAGGCTTCCTGCAGCCCCAAAGGGTGGACATTCCCCATATTCCTTTGTTTATTTTATTAAGTTTATCAGGGCTCATAAAAAACAATACAGTCCTTTGAATTAAAACTCCCTTGTTCGGTGACATGTAGTAGCTTTATATAGTGCTTTCCATATATTCCCCCAACTCTCCTCTGATATCTGCACCTGTAATTCACCCTGGCATGGGTTCCTAAGATTATCTAAAGATACTGTTTGCATGTTAAGGATATTGTGATAAATGTTTGAAATGGGCCCAATGCTTTCCTCTTGATAAAGTCATTCAATCATCTTATCAATAGGAGTAACCGGCTCTGTCATTTTTTGGAACAATCATTTTTTAACAATGAATTGCCTTACTTAAGGTACCAATAACAATTAGTTTAGAATATAATTAATTCCTCGTGGATTTCTTGAAATTATTTAAGAATCGGGCCATTGAAAAGTTGAGAGACTCTACAAAGCCCTCTCTCTTCCCATTCCCTAAATCCTTGGGACATAATAGCAGGAAGGAAGGCTGGGTTGTGGAATATACACTCTTAGAAAAAAAGGTGTTGTCTCGAACCTAAAATGGTTCTTTGTCTGTTCCCATAAGAATAGGAGAATAGGAGAACCAGTTGAAGAACCCTTTTTGTTTCCAGGTCGAACCCTTTCCACAGAGGATTCTACTTGGAACGCAAAAGGGTTCTACCTGAAACCAAAAAGCATTCTACCTGGAACCAAAAAGTGTTCTGCTACCAGGACAGCCATAGAACCCTTTTGGAATTTTTTTTTCTACGAGTGTACTGTAGACTAGTGTCTGGAAATGTCATTACTCAGTTCATATTGGTGTTGGATCTCCCTTAGTGAGACTCCTTAATCAGTCCTGCAGCTGTCTGCTTGAAATCATTTATCAAGTGATAATTCAGTCTACTGTGGGCTTTGAATATTTTTTTATGAAAAATATTGCTGCATACCACTTCAAAACTGTCACATAGTGTGTTATATCCACCAGTTGTCCCTTTCTGTGGCATTTGTAGCTGTCTTTTCCTAGTTCCTAGCCACACCAATGGCTCTTGTATGCAACTCTAATCCTGACCTTTCTGCACTCTCAATCCCTCCTAGCTGAGATTACCCCCTGCGTGCTGATACATCCCTTGCATTTACTGGAGTGCAAATCTAGTCAAGGTCACTCAGAAAAGCTGATCCTCAACCTGCACTTAACTTAATGTCTCTGTCTTCCTTTAATGTGATGGCCAGAGGTTCCAGGCTTAGAAGGAACAGTAAGGGAGAGAGGAGACATCCATGTGGAGCCTGACGCCACACTGGTGATGACTGTGGCAGTGGCACTAGAGAACAGGGTTTTAATTCATCTTGTGAAATAGGGACAGAACCCAGGACTATTTCTACGATACCTGCTCTAACTGTCTTCTTCTCACCTCTCCCACCAGGACCGTATCTCGCTATGGCACGAGCAGACGAACCGCTACGCCACAGAGCTACGGGAGTTCAAGCAGCAGATGGTTGCCCAGATTGAGACCCTTGACAAGGACAAGGAGACACTGAGGACGGATCTAGACAGCGTGGGGACGCGCGTGGACCGCATGGAACGCGAGATGGACTACCTGGAGACACAGAATGGGGCGCAGCCCTGCGTGGACGTGGACGACAAGCTGGTGGAGCAGCAGGTGACTGTGGTGAAGGAGAAGAACAAGGTCAAGTACGCCAAGGCCACAGGTGAGACGTGGCAGATGTGGTGACATACTGGGGGATAGAGACACAAGTAGTTCACATGGTGGTTACTTCCTGTGAGGATCATAGTAAAGGCCCGCTGGGAAGAGGCAGAATAGAGCAGTGGTTAGTTACATAGCCCTTCCGTGACATGTACTGTAGATATGATGACATATTGGGAGGACAGACACACATGTAGTACAAATGATTACTTACTAAGAGGATCATAGCATAGGCCAACGGAGAGGACAAATGAAGTAAACTCAGCAGTAGGGGTAATGTGAGGCCTTGTTTCCTGAACAGATCTTCTAGATGATGAGCAGAGATAGAGAAGGCCACAATGTCTTAGCCATTGTACTGTTATGTAAGTAGGTTAGAAAATATATATTCCCTCATATCATTATTCTTCCCTCAGAGGCCATTATTAAAGAGTTTAAGTGGATTTCATTCAATGTTGTGCTTAACACTTTTTGTTCTGCTCTAAAACAGTATGGTTTGTTTTATTTGCATAGAGAAAGCAATCTGAATGCAGTCAATTTAGGAAATAGTTTGTTTACACTTGGCTGTTGAGGTTTAGGGAAAGGGAGGTATGACCTGAGATGTGAGAGCATGCTGATGAAATATGTAGATGAAGGACTGACTGAAGATGCAATGCTTATTCAAACAGCATACTCTAAATTATGCACCACTTTAATTGTAATATTTTCTCTTAGTTGCACTCCAGCCGGATGAATAGCCAGTGACTCATCAAGTTTAATTGCCTGTGATCCTTATACATGTTGCCACACACAGCTGAGTGCTGTTGCCTACTCGGGGTGCATGTTCTGACAAAATTGGATAAGGTTGAACACGTAAAAGCTAAAACTTCACAAAAAAATGTACTATAAGAAATGGTACTATCTTTTCAACTTTACCTAGTCCCTTAATATTACTTTTGGTTGAACTTTATCAATATGGTATGGTGTAGTATGTTTTATGACATTGGTATTACAGGTATCATAGTTGTAAGAATTGTAACAATGTGTACATTGTAATTACACTGAACCTGCTGTGTAATGTTGACTACCATGTAAAAAAAACATGGTTTTAGCCCAACTCATGAATCTATTGTCTCTCTTCCAGACTGCAGGGACATGATCTCTAGCATCAAAGCCATGAAGATTTTGAAGCGAGTTGGAGGCCCAAAGGGCATGTGGACCAAAGATGTGGGCAGTAGCTCGGGCAAAGTCTACATCTTCAACGGCACAGACGAGGACACCATCTATGAGTTTGGCTCCATCCGGGACTTCACCATCTCCCAAGGCACATCCATGGCCAAGACCGTGAAGCTTCCGTCTCCTTGGCGAGGCAGCGGCCACACTGTCTACAACAACCACGCCTACTACGTGAAGGAAGGCAAGGAGCTTCGGCTGATCAAGTACAACCTGCAGAATGGCTCGGTGGCAGACAGCGCTGTGTTCCCCGTCCAGGACCATGTCCCCGTGTACAGCCTGACCCCGGAGACGGTCATTGACCTGGCCGCAGATGAGGAGGGCCTCTGGGCCATCTACGCCACCAAGGAGACTGAGAGGCACATTTCACTGGCCAAGATGGATGCCAACACGCTGGACATCGAGCAGATGTGGGACACGCCGTGCCCGCGAGAGAACGCAGAGGCCGCCTTCATCATCTGTGGCACGGTGTATGTGGTCTACAACACCGCGCTGCCCAGCCGCTCACGCGTCCAGTGCGTCTTTGACGTCAGTGATATGGTAACCAATGACGATGCACCTCTAGTGTACTTTCCCAAGCGCTACGGCTCTCACTCCAGCCTCAAGTACAACCCGCTGGAGCAGCTGATCTACGCCTGGGATGACGGCTACCAGATCCTCTACAAACTGGCCATGAAGAAGAAACTGGAGGTATGAGCTCAGCAGGGCCGTCTAGTGTTGAGGTGGGTTTGAGATTTCGCTCATCTATACCAGAATAAAAGCCCAGAAATGTCTGTGTAGGCGAAAAATAAAACATATTTCAGACTGTCATATTCAGTGGAATTTTTTAAACTTTTATCTTCCCTGGAGCAAAGATCAATAACATAGATATGTCCAAAGGTATGAAAATTACTAACATGGTTTGTTCAACTTCGGCACAAGGTTTTGCAGCACTGTTCTGAAGGTAATATTGTATTTCCTGTGTTGATTACTGACAGCAAAACAGTTCAGTGATATAAAAGCATCCATTTACTGTAGGTATTGCTTGATGTGAAACATTTATAGGATCATCAAGAAAGATCTAGGAGGGTGTGGAATGGAGAATCTGAAGTAAATACATGCAGCTGTATGATATGTATGTTTTCTGAAAACCACACATTTTTACCTTTTTTCCTGACTATGCCTTTCTGTTGAATAAAAAAAATACTTGCATGAAGGTGTGTAGCTTATTTTTCTTCTATGTTGTTACAGTAAAAGAGGAACATACAGTATATCGACACTCGATTTGGAATGTTAGAACCAGAATCGACAACTTTATTATCACTTCTTTAAAATACAAGGGACGCCTGGAAACAGTTATGTTACAAATACACATGTTCAATACAAAAGTGGAAAGATACTCTAAATTGCTTGGAAAAAAACAGAGGAAAGTCATTGATTCAAGCACTTATCACAAGGCTAATGAGGCAAAGGGGTCAAAGGTCAAGCCAACTCCCTCAACAAAGTACATGACATTGCCTGAACAAGAGACTATTGGCAAACACTTCACAGGTAACAATTGAAACAGAAAAGTAAATTCAGGGGGATAGTCATGTTGATAATATCATAAATATGTGATTCTAAATACAGTGCTATTATTGATGTCGGTATCAAAGGGCATTACATATATACAAAGATGTTAACCACAGGTGTATAACCAAACCAGGCTGAGCTCAACTGCAAAACTATTGTTGCAATAACAATGATCCCACCAGACCCAGTATACACTAGGCTATACGTACCATGACAAAGTGGCTGTCCAAGAGGGCACAAGAGAAATGTGTTTGTGTATGTGTGTGGGTGTGTGATGGCGAGATAATGTCATTCCAGAGCAATTTACTGCACTTTACATATTCTGAGGCACAACATGTGTGGGTCTGGGTCTGGGACACTCCATATTTCAGGCCTTGCTACAGGGCAG
Organism: Oncorhynchus masou masou; assembly: GCF_036934945.1. NCBI lineage: Eukaryota > Metazoa > Chordata > Actinopteri > Salmoniformes > Salmonidae > Oncorhynchus > Oncorhynchus masou. Next base: position 53,447,089 of record NC_088216.1, on the reverse strand, counting down.
GCTTTGTAGAGTCGTGGAGTATAAACTCTAGCTCCTCCCTCATGGACTAGACAGGAGTCTTGGAGAAGGGCAAGAGCCTTGGCTGTCAAAGCTTGCAGTGCGGGTTTTCCACTGAGGAGACATTTCACATGGAAAGATTAGTCATTCCGTAGTGCACCAGCATGAACATTGCTGTCACTGTTAGGAGTGCACCTACCATCAGAAATCCTACATAGATAAAAGGGGGTACATACATTTATATTTTGGTCATTTAGCATATGCTCTTATCCAGAATGACTTACAGTCAATGCATTCAACAAAGGTAGGCAAGACAACCACATCAACCATATCTCAGTCATTGCAAGTAGAACTTTCCTCAATAAAGCAGCTATCAGCAAAACACACAGAATTGAAAGTCAGCAGGGTGTTTTTGTTTGTGTTTTTGTGAGTAATAATACCTCTTTCTGAGACTTGCTTGCCTCCAGTAGAGAGTGCCAGTGAGCGATGGGCTTGCGTGGATAGGCCAACATCTCGTTCCAGTGGTCTCTGCCCAGTCCCTCTGCATGACTGCCCACTCTGTTTACACCTATGATCTCATTGTGTCCCACCCTAAGGAGAAAAAAGGCAAAATGCACCCATTAACTCTTCAGCCACATCTGGTATAATGTAACTTCACATTTTCGATTCTACAATTTGCAGAACTGACAGTATTAGTAGGTCTCTTAGAGTTAGGGGATGGTTGTAGCATGAACAAACATATCAGTAACAAGAACTTAGTCATTATTCTTAATAATATTGACATGCATTGCGTCACAAATGATATTGAGTATAGCATACAAGTCATAGTCCATGACGGATATGTGCAGGCTGACTTGGTCCATGTTCTCAGGGGGGATGTCAAAGATGATAGCTTCGTTATAGGTGGGGTTCAAAGTGTTCCTCTTGATGGTGGTTTTCTTCTTTTTCAAGCGCCGTCCGTCACACTCCAGGGAGACCTTAACATATGGGTCTGCCAATAAACAAGACAAAATAGTATTTGATTTATTTAAAAATGACAGAGTGCTTAGCTACTGAATGGATCAAGCTGATTTGACTGTACATTATGTAATATGTAATTTAGCTAAGTCTGGCGAGACATATTACAAAACCAGATTACGCTTTTTTTATTGTAAATCTTTTACCAGAGGTATAGCCTGGTCAATGGTTAGAAGAGTAGGCAACAGCGTTTAAGGTGAAACAAGCACAAAACCTTTAAACATGAACCCATTGACTGAACTGTACCTGAGTATCCTGTGATGTCCATGGCCTTGAGGTTCCTGCACTTGATGACAGTCATGGTGAGTCGGCCTGCGGTCGGCAGGTAACAGAGAGAGAACATGATCTCCCCCAGGTCTACACTCTCCTGTGTTCATGGCCACAGACAAAACACATCAGAACAGAAGGAAACAGTTATCACACATTACAATGCCACTAATATTGTTAAAGGGATAGTTGAATGATTTGACATATTTAGATATCTGTTTCGTTACCTTGAAAGCATTCTCTGTACAAAACCAAAGTGTTGATTGGTGTCACTCCTTGTCCATAGACTGCATTCAAGGTAAGGAAACAAATATCTAAATATGTTAAATTGCTGAACTATACCTTTGTAGTACTATACTGTAGCAAATGTACAATCTAATTCCCATTTAGTCTATAATGTGAATGAGGATGAAAGTTAGGCAGTTCAAGGGGGCATTGACCCCACATCCCCTGCCTGGTCTCCTATTCTTGAACACTTGTGACTCACACATGGGATCAAATCATTACAGTAGCTCATCAGAGCACCATTGAGGTGATTCCTTGCCACAGCTTATTAGGACCATCGCTTTAAAATACTTTAGAGCTTTCCTGACACAATGGAACCAATGGAATAGTCCCAAAAATGCAAACTAGATAATATAGCACTTCCAAAATGCAAGCTCATTCAAACTTGTGAAGAATCCAATGACAGCTCCAAAAGGCTATCTGGACACTGTGCTTTCACTTCTGCTTTGCTTGCTCTTTGGGGTATAGGCCAGAGCTTCATAAAATACATCTATTTGATTCGTTGATTGACTTACAGAGGTGGCGTACTGAATATCCTTCCAGATGGCCATCTCACGGGAGAGGTCCGACACCTCAAACAGATTCTCCAGAATGACCTCTCCGATCATGTCATGGCGGGAGAAGCGGTCAAAGTCAAATACGCTCAGGTGCAGCTTCCTGCTGCCCAGCTCCTCGTAGGGCACGGTGAACTGGAAGGACTCATCAAACATGGGGTTGAGCGTCTTGCGATGGACCCGGGTCTGGAACTTGCGCTTGCGGTCAGGCAGGAGGTAGATTTTGACGTAGGGGTCGGAGCTGCCGCATAAGTCCTTGGCGGGCAGGTCGAAGGCCTTGAGGATGTTGACGAGGAGAGCCTCAGACTCGTAGTCATACTTGAGGGAGAAGTTGATCTTACCACAGGTCTTGGCGGCGGCGCAGTTCTTGGAGGACTCGTCGGCCTCCAGTGGGCTCTGTTTGTAGAGCTCTGGCTGGATGCGGCCCAAACTGGCTAGGCTGGTGGATTGGTCCTCTGTATAGGGGAAGTCGCTGCCTCGGTCAAGGCTGGTGACATGGTGCATTTGTCGGGGGAGGTGCTTCTTGAAGGAGCTGTGCCTAGAGACAGGAGCCAATTTTGCCAGTTGAATCATTTTCTTGGACAATTTACACACTGTAGAACAATTTCAGCAGTGGAATAATTCCAGTAACATATGGCATGCCTGGGAAATCTATGCCCTCTGCTGAATACAGTTTCCAATTTTTTCCAATATGATATTAGATGATTTAGAGTTCTCTTATTTAGCTCAATAGGAGCTCCATGGCAATAGGGGCAGTAAACTGACAATCTCATTGATGTTCTATGTATCTCATCTTAAAGGTCACAAATGAATATGTTACAGGTGTAGATATGCATAATGATCTTTACCTCTATGACACTTTAAATAGCCCCTTCCTGACATATCACATACTATTACCTCAATACTAATACATGTCCTGGACATAAACACTGAGGCTCAGTGGAGCCCTGGTGCAACCTATTGTAGGAGGCCCTTACAAACTGATCTAAGGTCAGTTTTGAGGAAGCACTGATAAGCTGGTACCAGGGATGCCTTTCAAGTGGCACCCTATGCACTACTTTTGACTCGGGCCAATAGGGCTCTGGTCAAAAGGAGTGCATTATGTGGGGAATAGGGTGCCATTTAGGACGTATCCTAAGTCTGTGTCCCGAGGCAACTTCCTCCCGAAGCCTGACCTATTGGAGGAGTTGGGCTCGGTGGTCTGCCTGGACATACGCGTGCGGCGCAGGAAGTGGTCCTTCATGGACAGCTGCACCTCGGCAGGGATGTCAGGTGACGTGTGGCTGATCTTCACAGCTGCCTCTAGGAAACTTGCCGGGTCCAAAGGATTCAGCTTGTCCGACGCCATGGCGTGTGTGTGCGTGTGTGCGTGTACGAGCGTAGGCCTGTGGCCGTGTGCGGGCAAGGCTCTGTCGTAGGGTCTGTCAGAGGCAGAGGAGGGGGGGGCGAGGGCAGTGGCACTGGAGGAGAGGTCCTTGGTGCGCCAGTGCACCCTGCACAGCTTCCAGGAGGCAAAAACGATGACGCTCAGCAGGCCCAGGCCACAGGCCACAAACACCAGAAGCAGGAGGCTGAAGGAGAGATCTGGAGGGGGAAGGATGGCAAGATGGGTGGGTGGTGGAGGGGAGAGGAAGAAGAAGATAGAAGAAGAATATTACTTTATTGTCCAATTGTACACAAGATCCAACAAAAAATGTGACTTCCACTTTATCCCAACCCTCTGAAAGACACACATACGTACACACGAAGGTTGGAGAGGTTGGAGCAGGGGGCAGTCATTCTGCATGGCCCATGGAGAAGGGGAGGAAGGAAGGGAGGGATGGGTCGAGGAGTAGAGGAGAGGAAGGGCGGTGGATTAGAATGGGAACGGCAGATATATAGAATATGCATGAGTGAGATCCGATAAAGGGAAAGGTTTCATTTAAAGACATCGCACTGCTCAGCAAAGTGTTTCGAAACCCTCAAAATCGAGAGCAACTGAGCTGCCACCACCAATTAAGGCATGTCAAAGCATTAATTTCAATGGATTATTGAGAAATACAATCATGACGGGTGTTGGTAAGCATGGTGCATGATGTATCATCATCAATCAGCTCACTGGTCACCATAGCAACACCCACCCGTAGCACTCGCTCCAGCAGGTATATTACACTGGTCATCCCCAAAGCCAACACTTCCTTTGGCTGCCTTTCCTTCCAGTTCTCTGCTGCCAATGACTGGAACGAATTGCAAAAATCTCTGCAGCTGGAGTCATATCTCCCTCTCTAACTTTAAGCATCAGTTGTCAGAGCAGCTTACCTGTACCTGGACACAGCCAATCTGTAAATAGCACACCCGACTTCCTCATCCCCATATTATTACTTACCCTCTTGCTCTTTTGCACCCCAGTATCTCGACTTGCACATCATCACCTGCACATATATCACTCCAGTATTAATGCTAAATTGTAATTATTTTCACCTCTATGGCCTATTTATTGCTTGCCTCCCTACTCTTCTACATTTGCAAACACTGTAGATAGATACAGCTTTCGGAGCCATCATCGACTTAGTGGGTTTTGTCCAACATGTCTCTGGACCTACTCACTGTCACAGTCATACTCTGTACCTAGTTTTGTCCCATGGAATAAATGTTGTGGATCTTAATGTTTTTCCTCATAATCCTGGACTATTGGACCACCATTTTTTAACGTTTGCAATTGCAACAAATAATCTGCTCAGATCCCAACCAAGGAACATCAAAAGTCTTGCTATAAATTCACAGACAACACAAAGATTCCTTGATGTCCTTCCAGACTCCCTCTGTCTACCCAAGGACGTCAGAGGACAAAAATCAGTTAACCTCCTAACTGAGGAACTCAATTTAACCTTGCGCAATACCCTAGATACAGTTGCACCACTAAAAACTAAAAACATTTCTCATAAGAAACTAGCTCCCTGGTATACAGAAAATACCCGAGCTCTGATGTAAGCTTCCAGAAAATTATAACAGAAATGGCGCCACACCAAACTGTAAGTCTTCCGACAAGCTTGGAAAGACAGTACCATGCAGTATCGAATAGCACTTACTGCTGCTCGATCATCCTATTTTTACAACTTATTGAGGAAAATAAGAACAATCCGAAATTCCTTTTTGATACTGTCGCAAAGCTAACTAAAAAGCAGCATTCCCCAAGAGAGGGTTGCTTTCACTTCAGCAGTAATAAATTCATGAACTTCTTTGAGGAAAAGATCATGATTATTCGAAAGCAAATTACAGACTCCTCTTTAAATCTGCGTATTCCTTCAAAGCTCAGTTGTCCTGAGTCTGCAAAACATTGCCAGGACCTAGGATCAAGAGAGACACTCAAGTGTTTTAGTACTATATCTCTTGACACAATGATGAAAATAAGCATGACCTCTAAACCTTCAAGCTGCATACTGGACCCTATTCCAACTGAACTACTGAAAGAGCTGCTTCCTGTGCTTGGCCCTCCTATGTTGAACATAATAAACGGCGCTCTATCCACCGGATGTTTATCAAACTCACTAAAAGTGGCAGTAATAAAGCCTCTCTTGAAAAAGCCAAACCTTAGCCCAGAAAATATTTGAAAAACTATCGGCCTATATCGAATCTTCCATTCATCTCAAAATTTTTGGAAAAGGCTGTTGTGCAGCAACTCACTGCCTTCCTGTAGACAAACAATGTATACAAATGCTTCAGTCTGGATTTAGACCCCATCATAGCACTGAGACTGCACTTGTGAAGGTGGTAAATTACCTTTTAATGGCATCAGACCGAGGCTCTGCAACAAGTTCTGGCCTGGTTTAGATCTTATCTGTCTGAAAGATATCAGTTTGTCTCTGTGAATGGTTTGTCCTCTGACAAATCAACTGTAAATTTCGGTGTTCCTCAAGGTTCCGTTTTAGGACCACTATTGTTTTCACTATATATTTTACCTCTTGGGGATGTCATTCGAAAACATAATGTTAACTTTCACTGCTATGCAGATGACACACTGCTATACATTTCAATGAAACATGGTGAAACCCCAAAATTGCCCTCGCTAGAAGCCTGTGTTTCAGACATAAGGAAGTGGATGGCTGCAAACTTTCTACTTTTAAACTCGGACAAAACAGAGATGCTTGTTCTAGGTCCAAAAAAACAAAGAGATATTCTGTTGAATCTGACAATTAATCTTAATGGTTGTACAGTCGTCTCAAATAAAACTGTGAAGGACCTCGGCGTTACTCTGGACCCTGATCTCTCTTTTGACGAACATATCAAGACTGTTTCAAGGACAGCTTTTTTCCATCTAAGTAACATTGCAAAGATCAGAAACTTTCTGTCCAAAAATGATGCAGAAAAATGTATCCATGCTTTTATTACTTCGAGGTTAGACTACTGCAATGCTCTACTTTCCGGCTACCCGGATAGAGCACTAAATAAACTTCAGTTAGTGCTAAATACGGCTGCTAGAATCCTGACTAGAACCAAAAGATTTGATCATATTACTCCAGTGCTAGCCCTACACTGGCTTCCTGTCAAGGCAAGGGCTGATTTCAAGGTTTTACTGCTAACCTACAAAGCATTACATGGGCTTGCTCATACCTATCTCTCTGATTTGGTCCTGCCGTACATACCTACACGTACGCTATGGTCACAAGACGCAGGCCTCTTAATTGTCCCTGGAGTTTCTAGGCAAACAGCTGGAGGCAGGGCTTTCTTTCCTATAGAGCTCCATTTTTATGGAATGGTCTGCCTACCCATGTGAGAGATGCAAACTCGGTCTCAACCTTTAAGTCTTTACTGAAGACTCATCTCTTCAGTGGGTCATATGATTGAGTGTAGTCTGGCCCAGGAGTGTGAAGGTGAACGGAAAGGCTCTGGAGCAACGAACCGCCCTTGCCGTCTATGCCTGGCCGGTTCCCCTCTTTCCACTGGGATTCTCTGCCTCTAACCCTATTACAGGGGTTGAGTCACTGGCTTACTGGTGCTCTTTCATGCCGTCCCTGGGAGGGGTGCGTCACCTGAGTGGGTTGAGTCACTGATGTGATCTTCCAGTCTGGGTTGCCCCCCCCCCCTCGAGTATAGACCGAGTATAGCCCATCTCAGTGGGCTATACTCGGCCTTGTCTCAGGATGGTATGTTGGTGCTTGAAGATATCCCTCTAGTGGTGTGGGGGCTGTGCTTTGGCAAAGTGGGTGGGGTTATATCCTTCCTGTTTGGCCCTGTCCGGGGGTATCATCGGATGGGGCCACAGTGTCTCCTGACCCCTCCTGTCTCAGCCTCCAGTATTTATGCTGCAGTAGTTTATGTGTCGGGGGCTAGGGTCAGTTTGTTATATCTGGAGTACTTCTCCTGTCCTATCCAGTGTCCTGTGTGAATTTAAGTATGCTCTCTCTAATTCTCTCTTTCTCTCTTTCTTTCTCTCTCTCAGAGGACCTGAGCCCTAGGACCATGCCTCAGGACTACCTGGCATGATGACTCCTTGCTGTCCCCAGTCCACCTGGCCGCGCTGCTGCTCCAGTTTCAACTGTTCTGCCTGTGATTATTATTATTTGACCATGCTGGTCATTTATGAACATTTGAACATCTTGGCCATGTTCTGTTATAATCTCCACCCAGCACAGCCAGAAGAGGACTGGCCACCCCACATAGCCTGGTTCCTCTCTAGGTTTCTTCCTAGGTTTTGGCCTTTCTAGGGAGTTTTTCCTAGCCACCTGCATTGCTTGCTGTTTGGGGCTCTAGGCTGGGTTTCTGTTTAGCACTTTGAGATATCAGCTGATGTACAAAGGGCTATATAAATCAATTTGATTTGATTTGATATGGACGTTTGTTTATGTGTAACTCTGTGTTGTTGTTTTTGTGCTTTATCTTGGCCAGGTTGCAGTTGTAAATGAGAACTTGTTCTCAACATGCCTACCTGGTTAAACAAAGGTGAAATAAATAAATACAAAATTAAATTGTCTCTCATATGCAGTCTGTCAGCCTGCCTCCTGGTGGTTTAACAGAGAACTTCACCAGGACCTTATATTCACAAATGAGTTGATCTCTTTTTAGAACCTATTGCACTGTAATTGGGTGCCTTAAGCAATGTGCCTCTAGATAAAATGTATCTTAATGATCAAATGCTTATTATGTGAGTCCGTGCCTAGTCTAAGGAGCTATTTGTTTTAGCAAGTCTGTCCTCACATAAAGGAGAGAAGCCTAAAATGGGGCTAACCGTGCTAGTCCAGAGGTATCATGCTCTGGACTGGCACGATTCAGCTTGATCCCTGAATAATAAAAGCCTGTAATGAGTTACGTGTTTGATTACACATGATGCATGGAGGAAGAGGAGAGGAGTGAGGTGGGAGGAGAGTGGGAGGGAGGAACGAAGGGGGAAAAAAGTTTTTGACTTCCTGGTCAGAGTTTCTGTTTATCAGTTCCAATGACAGGGGATGGACTTGTTCTACTATTTCGTTTTTAGCTGTTGAGCACACTGCTAGGGTGTTTTTCAACCCTCCTCCACCACACTCCATTCTTCCTCCACTCCTCCTCTTCCTCTTTTCTCTTTTGTTTTATCCATGGCTTAATCAACGTAGTTTGGCCTGGCGGCCAGCTGGGTGTGTTTAAGCGTGGTTCCATGTTAAAATAAAAAGCACCATGGGGAATATGACCCCTGATTCCCGTAAACCTCCTTCTCTCCTCTCCTCTCCTACTGGTACAATAAAGTTGTTTTTTTAAAGCCAGCTGCTGCTGCATAATACGTTTTCCTAATGGAAACCATAAAATCTCTCACTCTTGCTCTCTCTCTCTCTCTCACATACACAAAAATACACACACACACAAAGACACACGCACATGTATGTAGAGTGCAAGTGTTCACTGTTTGACTTGCAAATGCGCAAAATGTAATTACAGTCTTATTCCAGATAAAGAACAGCCCCACAAACCAAGAGAGCCACACAGGTAGAATAACTGCTCCCCTGTCTCTCTGTGGCCCTAGTCTAGGATGGTTATAAATCACTGGAATGCAAAATGTGGAGCTCTCTGTTTTCTATGATTATTACAAATGCGTTTGCATAGGACTTGCACTGGGTGTGGGCCACACATATTGGAGAGGGGCCAGGATGGGAAATGAACAAAAACTGTTTCAGTCTCTATCTGCATTTCCCAGAGGGTTAATGAGTGGAGCATCACAAACAATTGTTTGGAAAACGGGGGGAGGCATTAAAATGTAGGTTACTATCTCCTTAAAACAGCTGTCCAGTCTAATTAATTAAACATGATAAAATACATTAATTATACATGAGGTTTCGAGTAAAGTTGGGAAATTCACAAGCTGTAGCTACAGTTCCCTAAATAAAAAATGGAAGCCTGTAGAAAATAGCTACTCTGGAGACTCTGGAGACTGGTGTGTAAATAACATAGTCGGCCAACGTTTTTGTTTCCTAATGGAGGTGATAATGTATTATATATTTAAAGGTAGTCTCAGCGAGATGTGTTGTCACGAGCAGCACCGCAGATGTTGAGATGAGCAAGATGCAAGACTGTGCTCTCACACGGTCACGCACAGCATCTGCGCATGTGCACGGGTTCGCTTCACGCTGTTCACAGTGTGACAGTGGAGACGTTGAGCCTCTCGCTTTAACGCTCTTAGTTGTTGCAAAAATGTACGCACCATGCTGTTAACTTTCTGCATCTACGTCATACCTTTCATTGAACATTTCCAGGGTAACTCTTTACACTCATATACGGTTGAAAATGGCAGATTTGGGTACTGATATATTATATTGAAACGCAGTGGCTGTACAGTAGCATGCTATAAATTACCTCAGACCTCAGGCTCTGTGCTTCACAGCGCTGTATGGGTATTGACTGACAGTTGTTCTGAACTTGAGCACCACGCGCGACAAGAAGTTCCCACATCTCTCCCGCTAATTGGGAAACTTGTTCAAATATTTTGTTTACCGAGTTAGGGGGGAAAAAATGAAAATGAAAAAAAAGTGTAACGAAGAGGATTATACATATTGCTTTGATGTCATACAAACAAGTCAAACATCCATAAATCCAAATGTGCACTTCACATTTCCAAATCATTAAACTCATGTACTTTACAGTGTCAACGTTTATGATCCCTATGTTTCATGTACAATTACAAGATGACATATCCTGGGTTGTTCTGAACAGAATGAGCCTATGTTTGTCTACTGTGAAGAAAATTGACCATGGCACATGCACCTGTATGCACTCATAACTCCTTTCTATGTGAACCAAAATTACAATCTGTTTCCCTTAATTGCATAGTGAAAGCCTAACACTGTAATATCATATTTTATAACTTAGCTCGTCATGTTGGCAATATAACAAGCTTTCAAAATAATGCCCACTTAACCCAGTTTGTGATTTATAATGGACCGATTTTGGATTGCATTAACAACAACAGTAATTTTATGATGGTGGGGATGCAGGGTTGTGTTCCAAACAAAACAACTACAAGTGTGCATGCCCTAGTTCCTCAACGGCACAGCTAGGAGAGCTCCAAAAAGCACCTTGTAGTTTAAGTCTCATCTTTGAGTCATAAAAGTGCATTGAAATGAATTAGGAACTGTGCACACTTTGGAGAGGTGTGTGTCCACTTGGAGACATTAGTTAGTCCTCTCATTCAAACCCTTGTAGTTTTTTTGTCTTATGTTGCACCTACAACACATTTTCCAGGAATATTCTTATCATGTTAATGAATGTATCCAGTTTATTTTCAGATTTAGTTATCAACAAATTTGGTAGTACAGTAAATGTAAAATGCACATAAAATCAACAGTGTAATGTTTGGATTCAGCACTGTGTCAGGTGAACTTTTGTGTCCTCACCTTCGGTATAAAAAACCCCCTTAATTTCAAAACTGTTCCCTTTCAATTGATTACAATGATTATGCATATGCTTTTCATACTTCTATAAGAAATATTTCAATTTAGCCCTATCCATATCGACCAATTCCCAGGAGTATAAAGGGTTATTGAGGACCCAGATACTGATTAAATGGGGCAGAAATTACATTTCAACCACAGGGGAGCATTGCTTCCACTCATAACCAGACTCTTTTTCTATAAACCCAGCTGAACAAATGATATCTCAAATTATTGTTTGCCCTTAATCTCAGAAGTTAGATTCAGATTTTTTTCCCCTCTCTCACACACACTTGAATCTCTTTCCTGCAGCAGAGATAAAGCAAGTAGCACAAAGGGTGATGTAAGGCTGAATCTTGTTCTAATAAGCTATGTTTTTCATAAGGGATGGTGCTGAGCCTGCTGCTGTGGCACATAACCAGGGTGTTGTGTCCAAAATGGCCCCCTATTCTCTATATAGTGCGCTTCTTGGGCCCTGGTTAAAAGTAGTGTACTAGATAGAGAATAGGGTGCTGTTTGGGATGAGAGCCTGAATTTGGGAGACAATTCCCCCCCCCCAACAATTCCCCCCCACCAACAATTCCCAACAATTCCCCCCCCCCCAACATACCAGTCAGCACATCCTTGTGGTGGAGAGAATTTAGGACATATGGTTATCCCTGCATACTTTAAAATAAGATGCTGGAATTTCACAGTCAATCAAAATTATGTGCCTTACTTGCACCATAATTAACTTTTTGAATATTGGACTTATTTTAGTGGGCGGTTGGGTGACTAACCCACCATAAAGTTTAATGTACCTTCAATGAGTGATATAGTTTCTAAGTATCTCCCGCCGCTGAATGTCTAACATGGTGCTCAATACCCTAAACAGAATCCATCTGAGGAAATTCTCCCTTTGAGTGTTTAGTTTTCTTCTGCTGTAATACAGAGTTGGTGCAATTTCAAGGATCAGCAGTTTATTGAGATGTGCGTTTATTGCTCTCACAGGCTCTCTCTCTCTCTCTCTCTCTCTCTCGCACGCACGCACGCACGCACGCACGCACGCACGCACGCACGCACGCACACACACACACACACACACACACACACACACACACACACACACACACACACACACACACACACACACACACACACACACACACACACACACACACACACACACACACACACACACACTCACATCTTCGTCACATTAAATATTTATGTGAGAGCAGTGCAAGCTTGTACAATTATAACACATCTCACACCTTTATCATGTCAGCCTAATTGTCCATGCAAGAGCCAAAGCCAAGCGCATGCCCTGGATAATACATGGTATTCTGATTCAGTGTTCAAAACAGTAATTGAATCTAGAATGTCTTTTTAATTCAATAGATGTCAGGTGCTATGCCCACTGTTTTCATGATACTGTATTTGCAGTGTTTACTCATCATAAATCGTTGAATCTTTTGTGATGTTTTCTTTGTAAAAAAAATAGGAACAAATGTAAATTGTGAAAAATGACTGGACACAAAGGCATGACATCATCCTACAATTGGATCTTAGTGTCTGCAAAATGGGAGAAATTGCAGTCCAAACCACATTTACTGTATCTGCTGCATTGCTCTCACAGAAATAAACTGCAGTGAGACCAGACTTGTCGAGCTTTCTTTTTAGGGACCCATAAATGTGATTAAACCTTGTTTTGTAGCAGACACAGAGAGCAACCAAAGCCCCAGGGTTTTTCTCCTCGTCAAGGGCCCTCGTATACAACCTGGTCTCTATAGTAACCTGTCCAATAGACATTTTCACTCCCACTCCCACTGCCCCCACCACTATCCCCACCCCCTAATTTTGAGGGCTGCAGTCTCTCACACAACATGTCAAGTTCAGTATATATTACACGATCCTCGTCATTCGTTCTTACACTAATTCTCTACGTCTTGGTGGAGGATGTGCAATAAAAAGTAATACCCCCTCTAATCACCCTTGACTGGGATGAATTATCGTGTCTCATCATGGCTCCTCTTAGAGAATCTTTAAGCAATTACTATAGCAGCCTCCTTGGCTGTTTATAGGCCTCAGTTGCCTCACACCTCAGCCTCTTTATCATCCTCCCCACTCAATCCTTTACACCTGGGATTTACTCACATAGATGACACCCATGAGGAATGGGCCACTTATTAACTATAAAAGATGTCAGAGGAAAATAATGGGTCTGGGATCATCCCTTCATCCACGGTGGCCACATGGTTAGGACTGACAATACACAGGAAATAGGCTACCAGTCTGAAAAATAATTTAAAAAATAATAATTTCCAGCTGGTTAAAGTGGTTGTGTTGGAGAAGAAAATGCTGGTCCAACCCCATTGTTCCCATTAAAAGAGCACCGAAACATTATCTTCCCATGTATTTTCCCAAATAAAGGATAAAAACAAAATAAATATTATTTACTGTTATAGTACAATCTCCATCCTATAGCTCCTCCCAACTCTTCACCGCAGCCTCCACACAAACTGACATTTAGATGAAGGACATCAGTATAATTGCAGGCAACATTTTCCCGGGCCGCAGCCCCGGCGACCCTGTGTGCAGTATAGTATGGGGGAAGGTACACTTCTCCCTCCAGTGTGATGATATTTACAGACAAGCAATCACTGGGATTGCCATGTGGAAACTCACCACAACAACCCCTGCTGTATGTGCTGGTGTCCCTATAGGCCTACCTACACCAACCCCCTTATTTAAAGGGGCTATTATTTTATTTAACTGTTGCCAAAATAAAACCATTCACATAGCCATATTGTTAACAAAGTCCATCAAATATCTTGGTTAAATTGATTGAGTATAATGGGTAATTATGAGTGTTATATCAGTTTATTGTCTTTATAAGAAATCGCCCATCCCTTCTCTATTTCCTGAAGTCAGTGATGATATCATTCATTAGGCCAATTTCCATTCCCACCACAGCTATCATAGCAATGGCGTGAGATACAGAGACAGAGAGCGAGAGAGACAGATACAGAGAGAGCAAGAGAAAGAGAGAGAGTGACAGTAAATTTCAGTAAGACAAAAATAATGGCGCTCCAAAAAACGTCCAGTCGCCTGGACCACAAATACAAATTCCATCTAGACATTGTTGCCATAGAGCACACAAAAAAACTATATATACCTCGGCCTAAAAATCAGCGCCACAGGTAAATTCCACAACGCTGTGAACGAGCTGAGAGACAAGGCAAGAAGGGCCTTATATGCCATCAAAAGGAACATAAATTCAAAATACCAATTTGGATCTGGCTAACAAAATTTGAAACAGTTATAGAACCCATTGCCCTTTATAGTTGTGAGGTTTGGGGTCTGCTCACCAACCAAGAATTCACAAAATTTAGACAAACACCAAATTGAGACTCCACATGAAGAATTCTGCAAAAATATCCTCCCTGTACAACATAAAACAGCAAGTAATGTATGGAGAGCAGAATTAGGCCGATTCCCGCTAATTATCAAAATCCAGAAAAGAGACGTTAAATTCTACAACCACCTAAACCACCTCCTTTGCACCCCATTATTTTTATTTCTACTTTGCACATTCTTCCATTGCAAATCTACCATTCCAGTGTTTTACTTGCTATATTGTATTTACTTTGCCACCATGGCCTTTTTTTGCCTTTACCTCCCCTATCTCACCTCATTTGCTCACATCGTATATAGACTTGTTTATACTGTATTATTGACTGTATGTTTGTTTTACTCCATGTGTAACTCTGTGTCGTTGTATGTGTCGAACTGCTTTGCTTTATCCTGGCCAGGTCGCAATTGTAAATGAGAACTTGTTCTCAACTTGCCTACCTGGTTAAATAAAGGTGAAATAAAAATAAAAAATAAAAAAAGGAAGCGACTCCCAAACCTTCCATAACAAAGCCATCACTGACAGAGAGATGAACCTAGAGAAGAGTCCCCTAAGCAAGCTGGTCCTGGGGCTCTGTTCACAAACACAAACAAACCCCACAAAGCCCCAGGACAGCAACACAATTAGAACCAACCAAATCATGAGAAAACAAAAATAGAATTACTTGACACATTGGAAAGAATTAACAACAAAAAAACAGAGCAATCTACAATGCTATTTGGCCCTAAACAGAGAGTAAACAGTGGCAGAATATCTGGCCACTGTGACTGACCCAAACTTAAGGAAAGCTTTGGCTATGTACAGACTCAGTGAGCATAGCCTTGCTATTGAGAAAGCTCACTGTAGGCAGACCTGGCTCTCAAGAGAAGAAGGCTATGTGCACACTGCCCACAAAATGAGGTGGAAACTGAGCTGCACTTCCTAACCTCCTGTCAAATGTATGACCATAATAGAGACACATTTTCCCCTCAGATTCCACAGATCCACAAAGAATTCGAAAACAAACCCAATTTTGATAAACTCCCATATCTATTGGTTGAAATACCACAGTGTACCATCCCAGCAGCAAGATTTTTGACCTGTTGCCACAAGAAAAGGGCAACCAGTGAAGAACAAACACCATTGTAAATCCAACCCATTTGATGTTTATTTATTTTTTCCTTTGTACTTTAACTATTTGCACATCGCTACAACACTGTATATAGACATAATAATATAATTCCATTTGTTTCGGCAATGTTAACATGTGTTTCCCATGCCAATAAAGCCATTGAATTGAATTGAATTGAATTGAGAGAGAGAGAGAGAGAGAGAGAGAGAGAGAGAGAGAGAGAGAGAGAGAGAGAGAAAGAGCTCCACTTCAACATTCAGTCACAGGAATAGATGTGTACATGGTATAACAAGTTGTATTGTTACAGACAAGTGAGGGCCAAGTACGTGCTTGTGAATTCTATAGTTTTCAATGTCGTGTTGTTTTTAAATGTATCACAAATGAAAGGACTGCACCATGATACAATAGAACATGAATCCTTTTCAATGACTCATTATCTTTGAGAGGACTCTACAAAATGATGAGGTAGAAAATGTTCAAGGCCTATGTATCTGAGAGAGAAATGTTATATCTGCCTATTGATTTAGTCAAGTCATGAAACCTCTGGTACAAAAACAAAACGTA
Source organism: Oncorhynchus masou masou (assembly GCF_036934945.1). NCBI lineage: Eukaryota > Metazoa > Chordata > Actinopteri > Salmoniformes > Salmonidae > Oncorhynchus > Oncorhynchus masou. The sequence goes on along the minus strand of NC_088216.1, from coordinate 53,431,030 downwards.
TCATCATTATATAAGAGATATTATATAAAAATAACATTATTATATTGTCACGCCCTGATCTCTTTCACATGTCCTTGTGATTGTCTCCACCCCCTCCAGGTGTCGCTTATTTCCCCCAGTGTATTTATCCCTGTTTCCTGTCTCTCTGTGCCAATCGTCTTGTATGTTTCCAAGTCAACCAGCGGTTTTCCCATTCACCTGCTTTTTTTTTTGCATTCTCCATTTTCTAGTCCTCCTGGTTTTGACCCTTACCTGTTTCTGGACTTTGTACCCGCCTGCCTGACCATTCTGCCTGCCTTGACCATGAGCTTGCCTACCCCTTTGGATTATTAAACATTCTAAGACTCCAACCATCTGCCTCCTGGGTCTGTATTTGGGTCTTGCCTTGAGATGTGTGTGTGTGTGTGTGTGTGTGTGTATACATATAGTTGAAGTCGGAAGTTTACATACACCTTAGCCAAATACATTTATACTCAGTTTTTCACAATTCCTGACATTTAATCAAAGTAAAAATTCCCTGTCTTAGGTCAGTTAGGATCACCACTTTATTTTAAGAATGTGAAATGTCAGAATAATAGTAGTGATTTATTTCAGCTTCTATTTCTTTTATCACATTCCCAGTGGGTCAGACGTTTACATACTCTCAATTAGTGTTTGGTAGCATTGCCTTTAAATTGTTTAACATGGGTCAAACTTTTCGGGCAGCCTTCCATAAGCTTCCCACAATAAGTTGGGTGAATTTTGGCCCATTCCTCCTGACAGAGCTGGTGTAACTGAGTCAGGTTTGTAGGCCTCCTTGCTCACACATGGTTTTTCAGTTCTGCCCACAAATGTTTTATAGGATTGAGGTCAGGGCTTTGTGATGGCCACTCCAATACCTTGACTTTGTAGTCCTTAAGCCATTTTGCCACAACTTTGGCAGTATGCTTGGGGTCATTGTCCATTTGGAAGACCCATTTGTGACCAAGCTTTAACTTTCTGACTGATGTCTTGAGATGTTGCTTCAATATATCCACAATTTTCCGTTCTTATGATGCCATCTATTTTGTGAAGTGCACCAGTCCCTCCTACAGTAAAGCATCCCCACAACATGATGCTGCCACCCCGTGCTTCATGGTTGGGATGGTGTTCTTCGGCTTGCAAGCCTCCCCCTTTTTCCTCCAAACATGATGGTCATTATGGCCAAACAGTTCTATTTTGTTTCAGCAGACCAGAGGACATTTCTCCAAAAAGTACGATCTTTGTCCCCATGTGCAGTTGCAAACGGTAGTCTGGCTTTTCTATGGCGGTTTTGGAGCAATGGCTTCTTCCTTGCTGAGCGGCCTTTCAGGTTATGTCGATATAGGACTGGTTTTACTGTGAATATAGATACTTTTGTACCCGTTTCCTCCAGCATTTTCACAAGGTCCTTTCCTGTTCTGGAATTGATTTGCACTTTTCGCACCAAAGTGTGTTCATCTCTAGGAGTCCTTCCTGAGCGGTATGATGGCTGCGTGGTCCCATGGTGTTTATACTTGCATACTATTGTTTGTACAGATGAACGTGGTACCATCAGGCGTTTGGAAATTGCTCCCAAGGATGAACCAGACTTGTGGAGGTCTACAATTTCTTTTCTGAGGTCTTGGCTTATTACTTTTGATTTTCCCATGATGTCAAGCAAAAGAGACACTGAGTTTGAAGGTAGGCCTTGAAATACATCCACAGGTACACCTCCAATTGACTCAAATGATGTCACGTTCTGACCTTTATTTCCTTTGTTTTGTCTTTATTTAGTATGGTCAGGGTGTGAGTTGGGTGGGCAGTCTATGTATGTTTGTTCTATATTTTGGGTATTTCTATGTTCGGCCTAGTATGGTTCTCAATCAGAGGCAGGTGTCATTAGTTGTCTCTGATTGAGAATCATACTTAGGTAGCCTGGGTTTCACTGTGTGTTTGTGGGTGATTGTTCCTGTCTCTGTGTTTGCACCAGATAGGACTGTTAGGGTTTTCACATTTCTTGTTTTTGTAAGTTTGTTCATGTGAAGTGATTTATTAAAGCATGAATCAAAATAACCACGCTGCGCTTTGGTCCGCCTCTCCGTCAATGGAAGAAATCCCTTACAAATGATGTCAATTAGCCTATCAGAAGCTTGCTTCTAAAGCCATAACATAATTTTCTGGAATTTTCCAAGCTGTTTAAAGGCAGAGTCAACTTAGTGTATGTAAACTTCTGACCCACTGGAATTGTGATACATTGAATTATAAATGAAATCTGTCTGTAAACAATTATTGGAACATTACTTGTGTCATGCACAAAGTAGATATCCTAAGCAACTTGCCAAAAGTATAGTTTTATAACAAGAAATTTGAGGAGTGGTTGAAAAACTAGTTTAAACGACGCCAACCTAAGTGTATGTAAACTTACGACTTCGACTGTGTGTGTGTGTGTGTGTGTGTGTGTGTGTGTGTGTGTGTGTGTAAACAAAATGGTAAAATCAGAATGGCACTTTTGAGAAAGATTTGTTTTTACAATTCAGAGGGTGCTAATGTATATTTTTATGCAATCCAATGAAAATTACCTTTTCATTTTACATTTGTGTCAGGATAATAACAATGCTCAGAATACTGCCTTTTAATAGAATTTTAAAAAGAGGTGTGGGAAATATTAAAGGTCCAGTGCAGTCCAAAACGTGATTTTGTTGTGTTTAATATACAATATATTTCCACACCATCAGGTTGGAATAATACTGTGAAATTGTTAAAATGTTGATACTGCCCTTTTGGTGTAAGAGCTATTTGAAAAGACTGTCTGAAATTTCAGCCTGTTTTGATGGGATGGAGTTTAGGTCTGCCTGCTGAAATCACCAGGCGGTAATTTAGGTAACAGACCAATAAGAGTTCCAAACCTCTGCCAACAGCTACAGTAGTTTTCAGTTTTCCCTTACCCACTCAGACCAATCCCAGAAAGTAAAAGTAAAATTCTTGCTTGAAAATTGCTCTTGCTAAATCTTAGACAATTTTAATTGAAAACAATCACAGTAAGGTACTTATATGTTACACTGAAATTATTTGAAATTGAGATTAAATCGGCTTAACACACACACACGCCAAAATGCAGTTGTCAACTCCAGAGTTGGTTTTCAGCTATTAATTTCCGTAATTGGTTGAGCCACCCAAAGGATGATAATGTGGGACAAAATATGTTCCACGTCTTGAACTCTCCTCCCAGCCAAATAAGAGCTTAGCCAGCCAGGAGAATTCTGGAACCTATTACAAACGGGCCAGTACATCACTGGGGCTAAGCTGCCTGCCATCCAGGACCTCTACACCAGGCGGTGTCAGAAGAAGGCCCTAAAAATTGTCAAAGACCCCAGCCACCCCAGTCATAGATTGTTCTGTCTACTACCGCATGGCAAGCGGTACCGGAGTACCAAGTCTAGGACAAAAAGGCTTCTCAACAGTTTTTACCCCCAAGCCATAAGACTCCTGAACAGGTAATCAAATGGCTATCCGGACTATTTGCATTGTGTGCCACCCCCCAAACACCCCCAACCCCTCTTTTTATGCTGCTGCTACTCTCTGTTTATCATATATACATCGTCACTTTAACTATATATTCATGTGCATACTACCTCAATTGGGCCGACCAACCAGTGCTCCCACACATTGGCTAACCGGCTATCTGAATTGTGTCCCACCACCCACCACCCCCTCTTTTACGCTACTGCTACTCTCTGTTCATCATATATGCATAGTCACTTTAACCATATCTACATGTACATACTACCTCAATCAGCCTGACTAACCGGTGTCTGTATGTAGCCTCACTACTTTATATAGCCTGTCCTTTTACTGTTGTTTTATTTCTTTACCTACCTATTGTTCACCTAACACCTTTTTGGCACTATTGGTTAGAGCCTGTAAGTAAACATTTCACTGTAAGGTCTACACCCGTTGTATTCGGCGCATGTGACAAATAAACTTTGATTTGATTTGAAATACAGATCATTATGTGAAAACCCCCGAGCACCCCACGGCATTGTCTCCAATCCCTTTGCTACATAAACAAGCAGGATCATTGAGGCACACACACAACAGCAGGGGGGGTGGGGGAACTTTGAGGATCCTGTCTCTTTCTTCTATGTGTGAAAGTAGATTAGATTAGAATTTGTTGGGCTGGAGACTGAGGAGAGTGTGGACAGGAGATAAGACAGAGAAAGGCCAGGCTTGCTGGTTTTGATGGACAGTCACTCTGAAGAGAAAATGCCGAGAGGTAGCCAATAAGAGCGTTCGGCTGAGCAAATATCCCTAAATCTGACCACAGACTGTTATAAAAGGAAACAAAAGGAGTCCTCTTTGGGGAAACGTCAAGTTATTCACAGACGTCAGTTAGGGTGTGAGTGTTTGAGAACCAAACCATGTGAATTAAACCAAGAATTGCCCCGAGAAGAAGGATTTGCGAGCCGTCCTTTTGTTGAAAACCATTCAATATGTCCTCCTCTCTCAGGGTTCTGGATGACTGACAGTTTAAGTGGATAACAAATGGAGTGATCATCCCCTGCAGCCAAAACAGCCAAACCTGATTTATAAAGTTAATTAGACGAGAGCATAGATTCATGTCTCTTATAAAAAATGTTGTTTTAGGTTGCTGAGAGCTAACGTGACCAATCCTGCTTCTGGTGGCTTTCCATCTCCTCTATGTGTTTCTCCATCCATTCTCCATCCATTAATCAGCCATCATAATTTCATTCGCCATTACCTGGACAATTGGGGTGAGTGACTTCCGAACCAATCAATCAAATCAATTTGTGTAGCTCTTTTTTAGAAAGTCATTCATCACTTGAGGCTAAACAAAATCCTACAACCCAAAAGAGCAACTGTGGCAAATATCCTGACAAGACTGACAGATAGAGTATAGCTCATTCTATCTGGTCGGCACAATGCATGAGTTTGCATGACCGTCACAGTCATGCCCAATCTATTGTGTCAAAAAGGATTTTGTCCCACAAATGCTGACTTTAATAAACCAATCCAATGCTTGGATGACTGGATCTTGAATGTGAAGACGACCATGGCTCACTTGACCAAGGCTCAGGCTGGCAGGTTTGATGCAAAATAGATCCAGTCTTACTCTGCAACCACAGGGCTCTGGGTCAAAAGCAGTGCACTAAAGGCTGTAGGGAAAAGGGTGCCATTTGGGAATCAGACTTACTCTGTGTGGATCTGCCCAGTGCCTGGGGGATGCTAGAGGCATATTACCTCTGCACTGACCAATTTTATTCATGCCCTGACGGGTTGAATGAGTGGTTGCCTGGTATTGATCGGTGCAATCCAGATGCACTTTTATTGCACCTCAAGAGCTTTCATGTGCAAAGGCAAATACAATTACAATTGGTTAATGCATTTGCGTGCCCATCGTAAATACCCAAAGTGCTTCCTGCGGCATCAAAGTCTCCAATATAAATCTCCAATATAATCCTAATCGCGTTACATTGACCACAATGTCAAATAAATCAGATGTTACCGGGGCCTGATCTGGAGTGGTAGCTGTCACAAGGCACACAGGTCCAAAGGAAACGCACGAGTCACTGCAGACCATATCAATATGCTATTACGGCATTAGTTGCAGGGGCCCTTCAGATCAGTAGGTTATGCATAAATCATGACGAGGAGTCTTGGAAGTCTTAAGCTACAAAGCATTGGGCAAGCGAGTGCATTAACCAATTGTATTGGCATTTGCCCTTGCACATGAAAGCTCTTGAAGCGCAATGAAAGATCTTTTGGATTGCACCGATCAATATCAGATAATGGCGCCGGAGAGGATGGCTGCTGTTTCATTGGCTCTTAACCAACCGTTCTATTTTCTTTGTTTATTCTCATTGTTTGTATCTTATTTTGTACATGTTGCTGCTACCATCTCTTATGACCAAAAAGAGCTTCTGGACATCAGAACAGCGATTACTCACCTTGAATTGGACTAATAATTTTTCTTTAATGAATCGGATGAGAGGGATTTACTCCAGACACCCGACGAGGCCCTCATCCCTGTCATTCGCAGGAGAAAGAGACAGAGATTTCGTGGAAGGAGATCGGGTGCCTTGTGAGGATTAGGTGACGAGTGGATTCTCAATCTGTCGTTGCCCTCCGTACTATTGGCCAAGGTACAATCGCTGGATAATAAATGGGATGAACTAAAAGCATGTATATCCTACCAACGGGACATTAAAAACTGTAATATCTTATGTTTTACAGAGTCGTGGCTGAATGACGACATGAATAACATTCAGCTGGCAGGTTATACACTCTATCGGCAGAATAGAACAGCAGCCTCTGGAAAGACAAGGGGTGGCGGTCTATGTATATTTGTAAACAACAGCTGGTGCATGATATCTAAGGAAGTCTTGAGGTTTTGCTCATCTGAGGTAGAGCATCTCATGATAAGCTGTAGCCCACACTATCTACCTAGAGAATTTTCATCTGTATTTTTCGTAGCTGTCTACAAACCACCACAGACTGATGCTGGCACTAAGACCACACTCAATGTGCTGTATTCCGCCATAAGCAAACAGGAAAATTTTCATCCAGCGGCGGCACTCCTAGTGGCCAGGGACTTTAATGCAGGGAAACTTGAATCCGTTTTACTTCATTTCTATCAGCATGTTAAATGTACAACCAAAGGGAAAAAAACTCTATACAACCTTTACTCCACACAGAGATGCGTTCAAAGCTCTCCCTCGCACTCCATTTGGCAAATATGACCATAATTATATCCTCCTGATTCCTGCTTACAAGCCAAACATTAAAGCAGGAAGCAGCAGTGACTCGGTCAAAAAAAATGGTCAGATAAAGCAGATGCTAAGCTACAGGACTGTTTTGCTAGCACAGACTGGAATATGTTCCCGGGATTCTTCAGATGGCATTGAGGAGTACACCACATCAGTCACTGGCTTCATCAATAAGTGCATCGATGACATTGCCCCCACAGTGACTGTACATACATACCCCAACCAGAAGCCATGGATTACAGGCAACATCCGCACTGAGCTAAAGGGTAGAGCTGCCGCTTTCAAGGAGCGGGACTCTAACCCGGAAGCTTATAAGAAATCCCTCTATGCCCTCTGACGAACCGTCAAACAGGCAAAGCATCAATACAGGAGGACTAAGATCGAATTGTACTACAACGGCTCTGATGCTTGTCGGATGTGGCAGGGCTTGCAAACTGTTGCAGACTACAAAGGGAAGCACACCCAAGAGCTGCCCAGTGACACAAGCATACCAAGCAAGCTAAATTACTTCTATGCTTGCTTCGAGGCAAGTAACCCTGAAACATGCAAGAGAGCATCAGCTGTTCCAGATGACTGTGTGATCACACTCTCCGTAGCCGATGTGAGTAATACCTTTAAACATGTCAACATACACAAGGCTGCAGGACCAGACGGATAACAAGGACGTGTACTCTGAGCATGCGCTGACCAACTGGGTAGTGTCTTCACTGATATTTTCAACCTCTCCCTGTCTGTCTTTAATACCTACATGTCTTAAGCAGACCACCATAGTCCCTGTGCCCAAAAAACACTAAGGTAATCTGCCTGAACGACTACCGAGCCGTAGCACTCACATCTGTAGCCATGAAGTGCTTTGAAAGGCTGGTCATGGCTCACATTAACCCCCTTATCCCAGAAACCCTAGACCCACTCCAATTTGCATACCGCCCCAACAGATCCACAGATTATGCAATCTCTATTGCACTTCACACTGTCCTGGACAAAAGGAACACCTATGTGAGAATGCTATTCATTGACTACAGCGTTCAATACCATAGTGCCCTCAAAGCTCATCACTAAGCTAAGGACCCTGGGACTGAACACCTCCCTCTGCAACTAGATCCTGGATTTCCTGACGGGCCACCCCAAGGTGGTAAAGGTAGGTAACAACACATCTGCCACGCTGATCCTCAACACTGGGGCCCCTCAGGGGTGCGTGCTCAGTACCCTCCTGTTCTCCCTGTCACTCATGACTGCACGGCCAGGCACGACTCCAACACCGTCATTAAGTTTGCCGCTGACACAACAGTGGTAGGCCTGATCACGACAAAGACGAGACATCCTATAAGGAGGAGGTCAGAGACCTGACCGTGTGGTGCAAGGACACCAACCTCTCCCTAAACGTGATCAAGACAAAGGAGATGATTGTGGACTACAAAGGAGGAACGAGCACTTCTCCAATCTCATTGACGGGGGAGGGGGGGGGGGGGTAGTTGAGCAGGTTGAGAGCTTCAAGTTCCTTGGTGTCCACATCACCAACAGACTAACATTGTCCAAGCGAACCAAGACAGCCGTGAAGAGGGCACAACAAAACTTATTCTACCCCCAAACCATAAGACTCCTGAACATCTAAACAGATAGCTAGCCTATTTGTTTTGCCCCACCCCCTCTTTTTTTGCTGCTGCTACTCTCTGTTCATTATCTGTGCATAGTCTCTTTAATAACTCTACCTACATGTATATATTACCTCAATTACCTCGACTAACCGGTGCCCCCGCACATTGACTCTGTACCGGTACCCCATGTGTATAGCCTCACTACTGTTATTTTACTGCTGCTCTTTAATTATTTGTTACGTTTGTTTCTTCCTTTTTTGGGGGTATTTTTCTTAAAACGGCATTGTCGGTTAAGGGTTTGTAAGTAAGCATTTCACTGTATGGTCTACCTACACCTGTTGTATTCGGCGCATGTGACAAATACAATTTTATTTTATTTTGATTGTATAGACCATTCCCTATGCTTTTTGTCTATCTCTTCCTTGAAGTGTTCCTTTTGTCCATTGAAGCACTCTCTGTTCTGAGAGGATGGCTGCTGTTATATTACTTCCTGAAATAGTATTGGTTTATCTCTCTGTGTCGTTTGTGTTAGATCCCATTCTTCAAAGATGTGTGTACAGGAAACAACAGGCCGATATGCTTGTGGCAATTTTAGGGTTGAATAAGGGAACACAGTCTGCATTAGCTATGCTAGTTATTGAACCAACCCTCATCTTATCTCTCCCCGCCTGCCCTCTGCTTCCCATTGCAGTGATACACTTCCCTTAGAACTGACCTCCCTCCTCACACCAATATCCACCCATTTTAGCTCTTGAAGCTTAAAGTGACAGTAACGCGATTGTAGTCCTAGGTATTATAAATGTCTTGAATATTGCGTAAGCCACCACCCGGGTATGTATCATTGACTGTTATTTATACTGGCAAAGTTGAAACCGAACATGGCCAATTGGTTTTAACTGTTATAACTGAAAGAAGATAATTGTATATTTTTTATAGTGTTGCCTGTTCCATTGCATTGCTCATGACCCAGCTCAATAGGTGGCCTTTCAGAAACCTGTGTCTTATGTACTGGTTAAGGTGTTCCCCCCCATTAAACGGGAACTGTCGTAGTCTGGTAGTTGAGACATTTTATGTAACCCTAGTCGGCAGGTGTTACATAAACTTTGCCATAAATCGGACATCACACGCTTCCCTTTAGATGGCTTAATCCGTAAACATATCATATGACACCATGCTGATTATAAGCCACACTATTGGACAATTACATGGCCCTCACTGATCTATGGCTTTTGCCATCAGTGATGACAGAGGTGGACAGGAGGTCATGAATTGGTTATTTGTTGACAACAGCCCATTGATTGATCTGAGCGGAAAAAGTTAATAATCAAGGAGCAACATTTTGATCAGCATAATAGTGTCTTAATCAGTGTGTAAAACCTCAGGTGCGTGAACTACACCAGGTGTGTGCAGACAGTCAACCAGATGCAGAAAGTCATCTTGACAGCTTAAAGAAAAGCACAACTCAACATGACACTGTCAGTTCATTTAGATGTACTGTTATCTAAGATTTAGACTTACTGTTAGAGCAGGACAATAACCCTGCTGCAACAGGAAATGTGGATTATAATGAATGGACATTTTTGTAGGGATTGATACATTTTTATTAAGGGAAAATAAAGTCTGACATTTCAAAGTGGAAATTAGAAACTTCAGAAGCCTTTTTAGACCTCAAATACACTGCAAGTTTTACATTTCCTGCATTGCAGAAAAGTTATCCTGCGACAGGGTGATCAAATTAAGATCCTACATCTGCATATATAATCCCATAATCTTTCTTCCACTTAAAGACAGATCAGCAGCTGCTTCTAGCTGCACCCCGAGTGTGTAAACACTAAACAGAACCACGGCCCAACAGCCATGTTAGCCAGTCAGGTCACCACCATGAGACCCCGGTCAGCAACATGTCACAGGGTCATCATTATTCATCAGACAGTGTGGCCTGAGTGGTGCTGATTGCCAGTGCTGTGATGCTGTGATTGCACCAGTGAGCAGGGTCGGAGCCTCCACAGCTGATGACAGCCAGATAAACACTCACAGACTCCTGCATGTAGAGTTGCTGCATTCACTGAGAATGTGAATTTTGAATGTGGGTTTGTGTGTTTGCGATAGTGTTTGCACAGCACATAGATCCCACTGGGGCTGATGTGTTAATCTGGAGGTTCATTGATGAGTGGGTTGGAGCCAGACCCATGCCGACTGACTGCAGTGCTGTGATTGTGAATGAACTCGACACACACACATGACATGCAATCGTCTCGCTCTAAGCAGCCCTTGAGCAGCAATGTAGCAATTGCTCATCAGACTGCAATATGTTTAATGCCCTTGAAGGGTAATGGATTGAGACACAGTTCAGTACAGTGAGATCAATACAAACACAGTGTGTAAGATGATACCATATGGACTTCTCACAGTACACTACACCAGTAATGCTTTGCTTACAGATGTTTAAACGCAAAACATCAAAGGGTTTGAAAAGGAACACAGAAAAAAAAATCTTACTGTTTCTTTGTCACATTTGAAGTATGAAGATATTTTTATTTTTTTGAATTTCTTGACTCTCACTGGGGAACAACAGGAGCACATCAGGGGCAACACACGACAGGGGCAACAGTGAGAAAGGACGGACTAAAACTGCTTACTCTGTGGTTCTTCAAAGTCCTAAATTGTCCTGTTTCCATTTTTAAATCACATTTTTACCCAGTCGTTCCACTAATTCCCCCAAATATAGCAACAGTGTTATAATAGTACATCGACAAGCAGCTAATATCATGCAAAGTTACAGTGATAGCACTCACCGGTGATGAACACTCTCCTCTATCTCCCTCTTTGAATCTCTGTACAAGAGCTATGACTCTCTCTCACTTTACCTCTCTCTGTGTCTCTTTCTTTCTCACTCTGCCTCTCTCACCCCCCCTCTCTGTCTCTTTCTTTCTCACTCTGCCTCCCCCTCTCTCTATCTCTCTCTCTCTCTCTCTCTCTCTCTCTCTGTCTCTTTGTTTCTCTCTCTGCCTCTCTCACTCTCACTCTGTCTCTCGCGTTGCCTCTCTTGCTGCCTCTCTCTCTTTCTCAGAGGATGCTCTTCCTCCCCTGCCTCCACACCCGAATGACCCTGTTTCTACTGGGACCCCGTTTCTATGGAGCTGTGAGCCATACAGTCAGCCAACCAACCAGCCAGCCATCCAGTGTACAGCCCTAGATGCTGTATGTATAGCCTATTGCAACTCCCCAGGGCAGGTACTTCAGCCAAGCCTAGAGAGCAGTTACAAACCTTTAATAAATAACCCATACAACTGATCCACGTGGTCATTACATATGCACTGGCTCCATTGTTATATGCATTGCATGTATTTGGTTATTTTCTTATTATGTGGTGAGCAGGAAAAACACATGTTCATTCCTTTGATGTCCTAAAGAGAAAGAGTCTAACAAAAGAGAAAGGTGCATATGTTGGAGTGCATGCACACTAATGAAATATCCTCATGAATATCAAACACATCCGTGAAAGGGTGCCTCGGATATTACACCAGGGCTATTAAAAAAAACTGGAAGGAGGAGGAGAAAATCATCAAGCACAGAAATAGGGAGCAACTTGGAGGAGAGCAAAAAAGATAATGACCGTATCAATTGTATACACATGCTTATATAATCAGCAATGATTAGATGAACCAATGGGGACACTGTGCGTGCGGAACATGTATATAGTATGGTCTGTGAAGCGTGTAATATGGCATTAACATGCTTCTGAGCAGCAGCCTTCATGCTTTAGTCTTCTGCAGTTATTGTTATGTACACTAGTAGGTTCCACTGCCATGCAATCTTCCTGCTCTGGTTCTGCCTGCCTTTCTCTGCGTGTAGTGGAGATGTAAATGTACACTGTTCACACACTGAGGGCAGCCAGCTGATGACCCACAACAGTTATCAGGGAGTAGAGTGAGATGGGAAGGTGGGAGAGAGTGTCATGCTTCATTGGGATCCACAACAGATGAACTGATGTCGTCAGTTCTTTTTGCATCAGCATGCAGTAGACACATGGTTGGAAGACTTCATCTGCTGCTCTCTCTTACAGTACCCGTCCAGGAGTGGTGTAAAGTACTTAAGTAAAAATACTTTAGAATAATACCTAAGTTGTTTTTTGGGATATCTGTACTTTACTTTTTAGTGACCGGTATTTCGGTCATTCTGTTGTTGGGGTATATTTTTTATTTTATTTTTACAATTTAACAATCATCAGCAAAGCATAACAATCAGATAATGCCCCGTTATTCCCCACACATACACAAAACAACTGGCTACATGGGAGCACATCATACACAGCCCTTCGCTCCCCATCCCATGAACACCTCTCTCTGTCCCCTCACCCAGTATTAGTTTAAATGATTAGCAAAAACAAAAATGAAACAGAATGTCCTTCACATCCAATGCTAGTAAATACATTTTTCAAAAAAATAATATATATAATACTAAAAATACAATCATGAATATGTATAATGGTAATAATAATGAGGCAGCTCAGGTGGGCCTGAAGGCTCTGAAAACTAATTAAAGTCCCCCCAGACGTCAAGAAATGCAAAGGGTTTATTACATAAATTGTACGTTATTTTTTCAGAATATAGAAAGTTAGTTATTTTAGCCACATCTGTTTGTTTGGCGACGTCACTCTTCCATTTAAAAGCTGTGCATTTATTGGCTGCAATGACTGCCAGTTTAATAGATCTTGTTTTGTTACCAATATTAACTGGTAGAATGGGGTCATCTCCGAGAAGAATAAGGGAATGATCTTGTGGTACAGTCATATTAGTGACCTGTGATAAGATCTGAATTATGTCTTCTCAGTAATTGCCTTATTCGGGGCAGGACAAAAACATATGCATAAAGGGTGCCCACCCCTGTTTTACTCCTTGGACAAAATGTGGAATATATAGACTTTCTCTCTCTGGTATAAAGTAGACCCGATGTAAAATATTGAATTGCATCAACTTGTGCCTTGTGTTAAATGAAAGACGCTGAGCATCTAAAAAGAGATTTTCCAATTTCTCAGCCTCAAAAATGAGACCAAGGTCATCATGCCACTTTATGCAAGTCTTCAGAGCTTCGTCATTCCCCATCAGAGCTTGAAGACCAGAGTACATGTACAAAATGAAACCTTTTATAATATGCCATTTAGCAGGCAGTTTTATCCAAAGCATCTTACAATCATTTTACATATGGGTGGCCACAGGAATCGAACCTACTGGCCTGGCTTTACAAGAGCCATGCTCTACCAACTGAGGTACGAAGGACTACCTTTCTAACCCCTTTCCTCTCCAGCCACAGTTTATCAGCTGTTGGAAGGATAAAAGTTAACCATCTCTATACAGATGACCAAAAGTTTTAATTATTTTGCTGAACCATACAAATATAATACCATCTCTCAGGGCTTTGGAGAAGATGGGGTTATTATAGAAATGTGTTTGTTCATATATAGATCTATGCCCTCCTGTTTGTTTAAGGACTTCAGTCAATATGTTTAGAGTGTTTTTAATTAAAGGATTGCTTGTGAGACCTTTCAAAGCCTTAGGTGGGCTAATACAAGGTATAGATGCCAATGAACCAGGGGAAATACACAATTCCTCTGTCTCCAAGAGCATGAATTTGCTCTTGTATCTTGTCATACCCACACTCTCTTTAACTGAGAGGCCCAGTAATACACCAGGAAGTCAGGTAGAGTAAGCCCACCTTCTGAATATAGTCTGCATAAGGATTTACAGTTCCACAGAAATGATGAGACCTTCCTGTTCAGTTGTTTTGAGAAAAAAAACTATGAGAATAGGAAAGGGCAAACTTTGAAAAAGGTACAGAATTTTGGCAATACGTTCATCTTTAAACAATTGACCCGCCCAATAAGAGAAATTGGTAAATCCCGCCATCTAGAAAAGCTGCTTTTTAACATACTTAATTACCATTTTTTGTAAGGAAAAACATTTCACTCATATTTTAATTAATTACAGGTCATATTTCATAGAAATCTGGAAACACTTGACAGTTACTTCAATGTATTTGGCCAATTTCACTGTAAAGGTGTATTAGTGTAATGAAACACTGTTTGATTATGTTTGCCTATACTCTGACGAAGAAGAAAGAAGTTATTCACCTTATGCTTCACTATGTTCTTCCCAGCTGCGGCTGTTAGTTTCTCACCTCGAGCCTGAGCCTAAATCTCACACAGATCTCGAGGTGAGACATGATTGCTGCTGTGAAGTGACTAATATCTGCCTGCCAGAGTAAAAAAGTGATGCATTGCACCTAAAGCCAGTCTCACAGAGAGAGAAGCCGAGTATCTAGCTATCTGGCAGATGAAGGTCGTGGCTCGTGCTGAGCTGTAGTTTCAACCTGATGTACATCCCGGCGGGGATCTTGGACGAGAAGGCTTATTTTGATGTAAATCAATGTGTAATTATGCATATACTCGTTTACATGTCCCAGGCTTTCCTATGCTGGGTCGATCCAGATGGCTGATAGTAGAATGTGGAAGAAAATACAACTATGGGATTTTAATTGGCAATCTGTGTCACTTCGCCTTCGGCCTGAGAAGGCTACACAGGGGTTAACAGAAATGTACTTTAAGAAAAGGCAACTTCTGATTGCAATAACCTCAGGGCTTGGTGTTTAATGATAATGGCTGAAATAAGCAGAATAAGGATCCTTTGGAGGACCTATTTTTAATGTGTCTTGTACTGTAGCTCATTGTTAGGCCAGGTACAAGTCATTACACTCACTCCCTTAGGCTCAGCGAGATATCTTGTGAATTTACTGCCAGTAACCCAAGTTTAGTCATAGATGGAACCTAAATAGAAAGTGAAAATAAAGGGCTTGATTTATTCATCTGAGTTGAGCAGTGCCAATGACTGCCATGATTGAACGTAATTATGGATCTCCAGTGTCTCAGTAGGCAGACCTACACTGACACAACACACCTCATTAAGAAAATCCTGGTTTCCCACAGCCTCACTGCTTAAGGGGCTCATCCACTGCAGTAAAGGTTAAACCCCCATCCATTCTCCCATGCAGCCAAGTGGACTATAAAGAGAGTTCATGTAACACAAAGAGGGAGTGGGATGGAAAGGAGGTGGCTCACTCAGGCTCAGCACACAGATTACAGACAAAGCATGTCCACAGAATACTGATTGATCGGATGAGAGGAGGAAGTGTCTTTGAATTGGTACCCAGAGAACCCGCATTGTTGCTGTGATCTTTGTTTCCGAGCAGCGTGGTCTGTGTTATAAACCAAATCTTTCCCGCAGAGATGGAAGGTGGTGCAAAGATACAGTACTGTATTTGGAGGGCATCAACTACCACAGGGGAAATTATGGAGAGATGTCAGTGTCAACAGTGAATTCCATCATTTTGAATTTGCATTAGGACATTGAATTTGAATTTCATATTTTGTATTAATTGAATTCATAAATTGAACTTGTATTTCATTATTTGAAATATAATGTAATGAATATTGCATTCAGTTTTATATTCAATATGTATATATTCAGTTTCAATATGGTAGATATTGCATTCATTGTCTGTGTATTCAGATTCAGTTCTCTAAATTCCGATTCAAAACCAGAGACAACATCCTGGTGCTTTGCCAGCAAGGAATGGTAGAAGAGAACCGATGGAATCAAAGGCTCTCCGTCTTAAACAGTATTTTCGCCCTATGAATTTGTCTCTAGTGTTTGAACTGTTTGGGCTATAAACTATTTGCTCCTTCCTGAAAGCTATGACTCTCTGGAACATGGTTGTGCCTTCTATTCCCCTCCATGATGCTCACAGGACATGTTACAATGGAGTGTGACAAACCTCACAACTTGACCCCTATAAGAAAAGAGTTGAATAGCTCTGTCATAGCCCTTCTAAGGATAGCTTTTTCACTCACTAATTAATCTTTCTCTTGTGACTGACTGGGTTCAAACCGGGTCACATGCATGTCACAAGACTGTGTAAGCCCACTTAGCTAAAGCCCATAGGGATTAGTCCAGGAAGCTAACAGCCCACTGGGCAAAAACTGGTTGAATCAAAGTTGTTTCCAAGTCATTTCAACCAATCAAATCAATATGATGATGTTGCAACAACTTGGAAAACTGATTGGATTTGCAAAAAGTAATTAACTTAAGGGCATTTCGTCTTTTTTTACATCCAACTTTTAAACTAAATCCAATGACATGGAGATTTGTTGTTGTTGATTTCATGTTGAATTCAAGTTAGTTTACAACTCAACCAAATGTATATCAAAACTAGATGTTAAACTGATGTCTGTGCCCAGTGGGAGACGTCTTCAAGTCTCCAGCAAGGTTACTCATCAAAAGAGCGTGGACCTCAGTTACATTTCACCCCCCTTTGACCTCTTACTCAGAGATCACGGCACCAATATAACTGACTGGGTTCTAAATCAGGCCTACTGCATAACAACAACACTTTCTGTGGCAAACAGAAGCAGAAGGATCTGTGCACCCCATTTAATGAGAGAGCAACAGAGGTGGCTTGGTGATCCATTCATGTGATGAGCAACCTGAGACCTGAAGACGTGTAAGTTTGACTGATGGGGTTCTAACCCAGGTCTCCTATGCGCCAGACAATGCAAATGTTCAGGTCTCTGAGAAGTTATTCATCATGCAAGCGTGGTCCCCGAACCACCTGTGTTACACTTCACCCCACTTTGACCTCATCCTCGAAGAGACCCATCCAAGTCACAGAACCAATGCCTAGGCTTTAGCTCAGCAGGCTAAAAAAAAACGTCTTAACCCAGTCCGTCACATGCTACCTTTATAATGATGTCTTCAGGTCTCAGGCAAGGTTCTCATCACGTAAGCATGGATCACCAAACCACACTCTTTTGACGAGTAACCTTGCTGGATCTTGAAGACTTGTGTAGCAGATGGGAATATGTGAAACTCACTCCTCAGCCTGATGTTTCGCCCCTTGCGCAATTGCAGAATGAATTTTTAAAAAGTGTGATGGGTTGGATCGCTTCAGGAGGGCGGTCACGTGTGTTTTTGAGGCAGAGGTCCTGAGTTTGAGTTGCACTCAGCTCAAATGCCAGGGCTGCTGTGGAGTGAGTTTTAGGGTGAATGTAGCAGATGGGAATCTTTGAAACTCACTCATCAGCCTGAAGTGTTGCCCCTTGCGAAATTGAAGAAGGCTTTTTTTCAATAGCACAGTTGGTTGGAATGTTTCAGTAGGGTAGTCACGTGAATTTGCGAGGCAGAGGTCCTGAGTTCGAGTCTCAGTATGAGCTGAATCAGGGGAAGCGGTACTCGCTAAGCAAGCAATGTGTCATCCTTCACATTAACTTCCTGAACTCATCTCTATAGGCTGTAGCTAAGTGGGCTAACAGAGTATTGTGACATGCAGGAGACCTGGTGTGAACCCAGTCAGTCACAAGAGCAATAAATAAATAGGGAGAGGAAAAGCTATTCTGTGACAGGGCTATTCAACTACTGTATATTCTTATGGGGGCCAAATTGCAGTGTTTGTCACACTCCCTTTTAACATGTGCTTTGTGTCCTGTAAAGCACCATAGAGGGGGTCACACCCACGTTCCAGAGAGTCTTGGCTTTCAGGAAAGGGGTCATAATAGCTTATAGCCCAAACAGTTCAAACTCTAGAGCCAAATTCATAGGAAGAAAATCAATTCAACATGCCACATTGGTTTCAGAAACCGCCAGAAACCTGTTTAACACAGAGAGCGTTTGATTCTATTCTACCTCTTCTACCATTCTTTAATGCAGAGGTGGCACCCGAAGTTCAAAAGTGATGTGGCAAAAAAGCCAGAGACAACAGCTTCAATGGACAACATACTCTGTAGTTTAGTGAACTACTATAGCAGGGCTGAGCGTTATGCAGAGAATGGTCACAATGTCTTTGTCACGCCTTGGTCTTAGTATTTTGTGTTTTCGTTAATTAGTTGGTCAGGCCAGGGTGTGACATGGGTTTATGTTGTTGTATTTCGTGTTGGGGTTTTGTAGTTATTGGGATTGCGGCTGAGTAGGGGTGTTGCATAGGCTTGGCTGCCTGAGGTGGTTCTCAATCAGAGTCAGGTGATTCTCGTTGTCTCTGATTGGGAACCATATTTAGGTAGCCTGGGTTTCACTTCGTGTTTCGTGGGTGATTGTTCCTGTCTCTGTGTAGTTTCACCAGATAGGCTGTAATTAGGTTTCACGTTCCGTTTTGTTGTTATTTATTTATATCAGTTATTTCATGTACCACGATTCATTCATTAAAGACATAAGTAACCACCACGCTGCATTTCGGTCCGACTTTCTTTCGACAAACGAAGAACGCCGTTACAGAATCACCCACCACACACGGACCGAGCGGCGTGGTAACAGGCAGCGACAGCAGGAGCAGCGAAGGGAGGACGTTATGGACAGCATAAGTATGGAGTATACAACGTGGGATGAAATAGACAGGTGGGCGGTCGACCCAGAGAGAGTGCCGGAGCCCGCCTGGGATTCGCTGGAGCAGTGCGAAGAGGGCTATAGGAGAATGGAGTTGGAGAGGCAATCACGACGGCGCAGAGGAAAGCCCGTGAGTCAGCCCCAAAAATGTATTGGGGGGGAGGCTCAGAGGGAGAGTGGCTGAGTCAGGAGACAGACCTGAGCCAACTCTCCCTGTTTATCGTGAGGAGCCAAGGAGGAGACCAGAACCGGTGTTGGAGGTGAGCGAAGCAGAGACTGTGAAGGAGTTAATGGGGAAATTTGAGGAGAGAGTAATGAGGGAGTTGCTAGCTTGGTGCTTTAGGTACAAGATTCGTCCGACGGAGCGTGTCGGGGATTTAATGGCACCTGGGTCAGCGCTCCATACTAGTCCTGAGGTGCGTGTTAGTCGGCTGGTGAAAAATGTGCCAGCCTCACGCACTAGGCCTCCTGTGTACCTACCTAGCCTTGCACGTCCTGTGCCAGTCCTGCTCTCAGGCTCTCCAGTACACCTTCACGGTCCAGTCCATCCTGTGCCACCTTCACACACCAGTCCTCCGGTGGCAGCTCCCCGCACCAGGCTTCCTGTGCGTGTCCTTGATCCAGTACCACCAGTTCCAGTACCACGCACCAGGCCTTCAGTGCGCCTCGCCTGTTCAGCGCAGCCAGCGCTTTCTCCCTCTCCTGCGCTGTCGGAGTCTCCCGCCTGTTCAGCGCTACAAGAGCCTTCCTCCTCTACAGCGCTGCTGGAGTCTCCTGTCTGTTCAGCGCTATCAGAGCCTTTCTCCTCTCCTGCACTACCGGAGTCTCCCGCCTGTTCAGCGCTTCTAGAGCCTTCCTCCTCTAAAGCGCTGCCGGAGCCTCCTGCCTGTTCGGAGCAGCCTGAGCTGCCAGTCTGCATGAAGCAGCCAGAGCTGCCAGTCTGCAAGGAGCTGCCAGTCTGCAAGGAGCTGCCAGCCTGCATGGAGCAGTCAGAGCTGTCAGCCTGCATGGAGCAGTCAGAGCTGTCAGTCGGCATGGAGCAGCCAGAGCTGCCAGTCTGCATGGAGCAGCCAGAGCTGTCAGTCTGCATGGAGCAGCCAGAGCTGTCAGTCTGCATGGAGCAGCCAGAGCAGTCAGTCTGCATGGAGCGGCCAGAGCTGTCAGTCTGCATGGAGCGGCCAGAGCTGTCAGGCTGCTTGGAGCAGTCAGAGCTGCCAGTCTGCATGGAGCTGCCAGTCTGCAAGGAGCTGCCAGTCTGCAAGGAGCTGCCAGTCTGCAAGGAGCTGCCAGTCTGCATGGAGCTGCCAGTCTGCATGGAGCTGCCAGTCTGCATGGAGCTGCCAGTCTGCATGGAGCTGCCAGTCTGCATGGAGTTGCCAGTCTGCAAGGAGCTGCCAAAGCTGTTAGTCTGCATGGAACAGTCAGAGCTGTCAGTCTGCAAGAAGCCGCCAGAGCCGCCAGTCAGCATGGAGCAGCCAGAGCCGTCAGTCAGCATGAAGCAGCCAGAGCCGTCAGTCTGCCAGGATCCGCCAGTCAGCCAGACTCTTCCAGATCTGCCAGTCAGCCAGACTCTTCCAGATCTGCCAGTCAGCCAGACTCTTCCAGATCTGCCAGTCAGCCAGACTCTTCCAGATCTGCCAGTCAGACAGACTCTTCCAGATCTGCCAGTCAGCCAGACTCTTCCAGATCCGCCAGTCAGCCAGACTCTTCCAGATCCGCCAGTCAACCAGACTCTTCCAGATCCGCCAGTCAACCAGACTCTTCCAGATCCGCCAGTCAGCCAGGATCTGCCAGAACTGCCAGCCAGCCAGGATCTGCCGGATTCAACTGCCTGGCTGGGCTTCCTCTCAGTGCTGGGCTTCCTCTCAGTGCTGGGCTTCCTATCAGTGCTGGGGTTCCTATCAGTGCTGGGGTTCCTCTGTCCCGAGCTGCCCCTCTGTCCCGAGCTGCCCCTCTGTCCCGAGCTGCCCCTCTGTCCCGAGCTGCCCCTCTGTCCAGTAGGGTTCTGGGTGAGGACTACTAGGCCATGGTCGGCGGCGAGGGTGGACAATCCTAGGACACGAAGGGGAGGAACTATGACATTTATGGAGTGGAGTCCACGTCCCGAGCCGGAACCGCCACCATGGACAGACGCCCACCCGGACCCACCTATGTTTTTGAGGTGCGTCCGGGAGTCCGCACCTTAGGGGGGGGTTCTGTCACGCCTTGGTCTTAGTATTTTGTGTTTTCGTTAATTAGTTGGTCAGGCCAGGGTGTGACATGGGTTTATGTTGTTGTATTTCGTGTTGGGGTTTTGTAGTTATTGGGATTGCGGCTGAGTAGGGGTGTTGCATAGGCTTGGCTGCCTGAGGCGGTTCTCAATCAGAGTCAGGTGATTCTCGTTGTCTCTGATTGGGAACCGTATTTAGGTAGCCTGGGTTTCACTTTGTATTTCGTGGGTGATTGTTCCTGTCTCTGTGTAGTTTCACCAGATAGGCTGTAATTAGGTTTCACGTTCCGTTTTGTTGTTATTTATTTATATCAGTTATTTCATGTACCGCGATTCATTCATTAAAGACATGAGTAACCACCACGCTGCATTTCGGTCCGACTTTCTTTCGACAAACGAAGAACGCCGTTACAGTCTTTAAATATTAATTTCACTCTATACACAATGTTAAGCTGTGGACTTTGAAAAATCAAAAAGACGGACAATGTAAAAAAGTATTTGAATTTATGGCGTGAAACCTATTATTTGTTCATCTGGTTACAGTGCTCTCCTGCAATTATGAATTATTACATTTAACACTATACACAGTAGACTTTGTAACAAAGTTTTTAAGTCATAAAAGCACTGTTGTTCACCTGGCCCACCAGAGGTTGGTTCCCTGGCGCTCACTGTAGGAGCAGATTGCCTGTAAAATTGCTTGTATATTCAAGTATTGACTTAAGGGTGTGAATACTTATGTAAATTTGATATTTCTCTATTTAATTTTCAAGAAATTTGTGAAAAACATTTAAAATATGTTTTCATTATGCCTTTATGAGGTATTGTGTGTAGATGTGTGACGAAAAAAATATATATTTAAACCATTTTGAATTCAGGCTATAACACAACAAAATGTTGAATAAGTCAAGGGGTAAGAATACATTCTGAAGGCACTGTATATCAGTAGGTGTCACAATGAACTAGCTACTTAAAAAAGACTGACGCCATAATGGCTACCAGTCTCTGTATTTGTGAAAGTTATGGTGCCACATCAATTCTCTTGTTTTGCATTACCCATCCATCTCTTTTGGCTGGACAAATATGTTCATATTGTCTGTGTAGACTGCTCTGTAGTGGAATTTGTAGTTTTTTCTACTTTTAAGACTTGCAGTTGAAATAAAATAATATGCCAACATTACTGAACTAACAAACTGGCTGACTAACCGTTCAGGAACGTCAGTACCCCTTGGCCTTGGGTAGCAGCAACAGATTGTTTCATTTTCTATATCCTGTGCCAAACACATTTATTCAGTGAGTCTAAATTATTAACGTTAGCTGCCTGCCGCATGTTTGCATCAAACTAGCTAGTAAATGTTAGCTATCTAGCTCGGCTACTAAAGATAACATTCGTAGTTTTGTTAGCTAGCTATAGATTGGATCATTCTAGCTAGTTCTAGAGGACGACTAAACTGCTTTTATTAACTGCTTTTATTGACATACCTTGTTTTCCATTAAATTTGTGTTTTCTCTCTCATGAGGCAGGAAACCAGGTAGGCAGGAGAGGAGCGTGAGCAAAGAAAGAAACTAAGTCAAACAATGAGGTGCTTATGCAACCAAACGTAGTTGTTGAAAGGCAGGGTTGATGAGGCTCTGTAGGCTGTAGCTATTATAGCACTGTGACTGACAAATGAACCCACCGCTGTGAGTGTGGGGTTTACCGCTTGAAATCCCAGGGACAGGGTTGTATTCACAAAACAAAACAAAGGCAAATGGGCTGAAATTGGGGAAGGTATGTCAACGTGTCAAATAAGAAACGCCTGCTTTCTTTTCCTTTACAAAACATGTTATATATATTTTTTTACATTTTTCTATGACATATGAATATGTGAATATGTCTGGCAAATGAATATGAATATGTCTGGCAAACGCATTCGATGCTGCTGCTTTGAAAGTGGTGTGGTGGTGCCACACCAGATTCCAATCTACTGGGGCAAATGCGGCTCTGCCTTGCTGGTAAGGATGTTGTCTCTGGTTTTGAATCTGAATTTAGAGAACTGAATTTGAAAACGGAATCTGAAGTTGAACATATGACATTTATATAAACTAGAAATTTGTCACTTATACTCCCTCTCCGGCCTCTAGGTCATCAGGCAGCTGATTATCCCGTACACCTGTCACCATTGTCTCGCGCACCTGCACCTCATGACACTCACCTGGCTCCAGGTCAGTTCCCCAGCTCTGTTCCCTGCTTCTGCATTGATTGTTTTTTGTCTGTATTATTAGTTTGCTGATGCTGTTCCTGTCTCGTTCCATGTCCGTTCTTTATTAAATGTTTGACTTCCCAGAACCTGCTTCGTCTCTCCAGCGTCATTCCATGTGACAATGTCGGCGCGTTGTTTGTGTTTCATGTTCATTGTTTCTTTTATTTATTAAAACACTCACTCCCTGAACTTGCTTCCCAACTCTCAGCGCACTCGTTACAAAATTATAGTTTGTAAACTTGATACACAGATAATGCAATGTCTAACATATTGAAACTGAATATATAGTAAATATTGAATTTAAATATTGAATTAAATAGAAATTGCATTTTAAAATGAATGCAATATTCATTCAATTCAGTTTGAAATCATGAAATACAAGTTCAATTTTTGAATTCAATGAAAAAAATGTGTGCATTTTCAAAATTATGGAATTCAAATACAATTTCTGTTGGCACTAAAATCCCTCCATAGAAGATTATTTTCATTTCTCCAACCATGACTCCTCAGTTTCCACTGTTCTTTATTTTGTACTGTCTTTAATTGTATTATTTTAGTCAGTGGGTTGGACTTTCCCCCATCCCCTTCCGTTTCCCCTCCTATCTATGATTTCCAATAATATAACCACTGATAAGGCTGTTGCATGACTACTGGGAATACAACACATGCTTCCCTTCGGGATCATTATACACACATCATTGAGGGTCACCTTGGGAGAGACTAAGGGAAGTTACCTAATATGTCACATTTATGTTCAATAATATACGTATTTGCTTGTATTGAGTGTGAGATTGTGTTATATCATGACATGTGTTGACCCGAGGTTCAAGGCTCGTATTGATTGTGTTAATGTATCTGTGAGCCATGTTCGCTTCTGAGCAGGCTCTAGGAAATGTGTCTATTAGAGGCCTCTGGGTTGTATTCATTAGGTTGCCGTTAACATTTTCTACTTTGCATTAATGAATATGAACATGATGCAGTATACATGTGTCAGTTTCTAGTAGAATATCCAGGCTTCATTAGAATGTATGCTTTGGTTACCAAGTCATCCCCACCCCCACAGCAATACAGCCCTAATTGGCCAGTAGCACATGGTCATAGATAGGAAATAAGTCAGTTGATAGGAATATGTCCAGTTGAAATCTAGTAAGTTCTGTGTGGAAGGGTATCTCCATTGTCGAGCATTGCATTTTTCAGGGAAACGAATAACACGATTAGCTAGGAAACCACAGTAAATGTCATATTGATTCCACAGTATTTAAAATCAGGATATTTACAGCCAATTTCAAATGTCAACAACAGGAATCCTTTCAACACTAGGCTACTTAAGTTTTATATATGTACAAATATAGATTTGTACAATAGATTTTAAAGTTACAAAACCCTCCTCATTATAACAATGTAACTCTCGTATAACATACATGAGTGCAAAACCTAAACCGTTCGTTTCCCCACACACTTAGCAGTTGATGAAAACACTCTGGGAAATATTTTCTCTCTCTTATTGAGCTGGCTGGCTTTTGAGAGGCAATAAAAGTGTCAGAATCCCCATCTCCTCCACAGACTCGACAATGTCTATGAGCCATGTTAACCTCCATCTGCTGCAGCTTAGCAGAGGAGAAATTTAACACAATCAAGGATAAAATGTCAGAGAAGCATTTGCCATGCAGCCCTAGGCCGAAAATTTGATTTCTGGTATCAGTCAATTTGGTTGTACCTCCTCCACCCTGCCCCACACACCCCCTTCCTCTCATCTTGTCCCTTCCCTAGTCTTTCCCCCTCTTTCTTCACTTCCTCTCTCTCTCTCTCGCTCCATCCCTCCTTCGCCTTCCACCAGAAAGGCTTATTATTCAATTTACCTCTGAGACCGACCGGCTGGTCTCAGGCTTTTCTTCAATTGTCCTTTTGCTTTCTTCCCAAAGATAGCCTCAGGTCCTAAATGGTGTAAAAAATAAAATTAAAATAAAAACAAAGCAAGCACAATATTTTCCTGTTCATTTGGAGCAATGTAAAAAAAAAAAAAAAAAAAAAGCAGTCATCAGGGCTAAGATACTTCAAAGGTCGCGCCGGTGAATACTGAGCACTGTTGTCTCATTCTCATTACAGATCTGTTTGTGAGACATAATGCACTCACAATGACACAGAACTCCCTGGCCAGTGTGGATATCTGAGCATAGACATATCTGATATCTGATATACTCATATGACAGTCCTCATCTTGATGCTAAAGTAAGCATGGCACATCCCCATCCCTTCCTCTGAGCATTACACATCCCCATCCCTTCCTCTGATCATTACACATCCCCATCCCTTCCTCTGATCATTACACATCCCCATCCCTTCCTGTCAGCATTACACATCCCCATCCCTTCCTCTGAGCATTACACATCCCCATCCCTTCCTGTCAGCATTACACATCCCTTCCTGTAAGCATTACACATCCGCATCCCTTCCTCTGAGCATTACACATCCCCATCCCTTCCTGCCAGCATTACACATCCCTTACTGTAAGCATTACACATCCGCATCCCTTCCTGTCAGCATTACACATCCCTTCCTGTAAGCATTACACATCCCTTCCTGTCAGCATTACACATCCCTTCCTGTCAGCATTACACATCCGTATCCCTTCCTGTCAGCATTACACATCCCTTCCTGTCAGCATTACACATCTATTCCTGTCAGCATTACACATCCCTTCCTGTAAACATTACACATCCCTTCCTGTCAGCATTATATATCCGCATCCCTTCCTGTCAGCATTACACATCCCTTCCTGTCAGCATTAGTCATCCGCATCCCTTCCTGTCAGCATTACACATCCCTTCCTGTAAGCATTACACATCCGCATCCCTTCCTCTGAGCATTACACATCCCCATCCCTTCCTGCCAGCATTACACATCCCTTCCTGTAAGCATTACACATCCGCATCCCTTCCTGTCAGCATTACACATCCCTTCCTGTCAGCATTATATATCCGCATCCCTTCCTGTCAGCATTACACATCCTTTCCTGTCAGCATTACACATCTGCATCCCTTCCTGTCAGCATTACACATCCCTTCCTGTAAGCATTACACATCCGCATCCCTTCCTCTGAGCATTACACATCCCCATCCCTTCAGCATTACACATCCCTTCCTGTAAGCATTACACATCCGCATCCCTTCCTGTCAGCATTACACATCCCTTCCTGTAAGCATTACACATCCCCATCCCTTTCCCTGTAAGCATTACATTTCTGATTTTTAATATTAGTAATTTAGCAGATGCTCTTATCCAGAGCAAGTTAGTGCCTTCATCTTAAGATAGCTAAGTGGGACAACCACATATCACAGGCATAGTAAATACATTTTTCCTCAATAAAGTCATTACACATCCCTTGTCATGTCTTGTTATGTCTGTTCCTGTCCTTTCTCTTCATTCTCTCTCTCTGCTGGTCTTTTTAGGTTACCTTCTCTGTCTCTCATTCTTCAGCTGCTCTACATCTCCTCTAACTAGCTCATTCACTCTTTCACACCTGTTCTCTCTTCCCCCTCTGATTAGGTCTCTATTTCTTTCTCTGTTCCTGCTACTTTCAGTGTCTGATTCTTGTTTGTGTTTTTTGATGCCAGAAGCAAGCTGTCGTCTCGTTTGCTTCCACCTTGTCCTGTCCTGTCGGAGTCTGCCTGGCAGGAGCATCCTGCACTATACTAACGTTCTTTTGTTCCGCTGACAACGTTGGAAGAGGATTTATGCCATTCCTGTATTTTCATTAAAGAACTCTGTTTTCTGTTAAAACCGCTTTTGGGTCTTCACTCAAGTACATAACAGAAGAATCAGACCAAGAATGGACCCAGCGGCTCCGGACCCTTTCACTCCGCCGTCGAGATCCAGGGAGCGATGCTAGGCAGACACGAGGAGGAATTGTCTGCTGCTCAACATGCCGTTGAGACCCTGGCCGTCCAAGTCTCCGACCTCACAAGACAGGTTCACCAACTCCACCTCGATCCACCGCCCACTTCCAGGGTTTCCGAGTCTCCGGAGCCCAGGATCAACAACCCGCCGTGTTACTCTGGGGAGCCCACTGAGTGCCGCTCATTCCTCACTCAGTGTGATGTGGTGTTCTCTCTCCAGCCCAACACTTACTCCAGGAGCGCAGCCCGCATCGCCTACGTCATTTCTCTCCTTACCGGACGGGCGCGTGAGTGGGGCACGGCAGTCTGGGAGGCGAGGGCTGAGTGTATTAACCAGTATCAGGACTTTAAGGAGGAGATGATACGGGTTTTTGACCGTTCTGTTTTTGGCGAGGAGGCTTCCAGGGCCCTGTCTTCCCTATGTCAGGGGAATAGATCCATAACGGATTATTCTATTGAGTTTCGCACTCTCGCTGCCTCTAGTGACTGGAACGAGCCGGCTTTGCTCGCTCGTTTTCTGGAGGGTCTCCACGTCGAGGTTAAGGATGAGATCCTCTCCCGGGAGGTTCCTTCCAGTCTGGACTCCTTAATAGCTCTCGCTATTCGCATAGAGCGACGGTTTGATCTTCGTCGCCGAGCTCGTGGAAAGGAGCTCACGTTCTCCGTTGCTCCCCTCTCCACATCACTGCCACCTGCCGCATCACTGCCACCCTCCTCCGCCGGCTCGGATGCTGAGCCTATGCAGCTGGGGGGTATTCGCATCTCGGCCAAGGAGAGGGAACGGAGAATCACCATTCGCCTCTGTCTCTACTGCGGCTCCGCTGGTCATTTTGTCACCTCATGTCCAGTAAAAGGCCAGAGCTCATCAGTAAGAGGAGGGCTACTGGTGAGCGCAACTACTCAGGCCTCTCCTTCTGGATCACGCACTACCTTTCCGGTCCATCTCCGCTGGCCCGGTTCATCTGCTTCCTGCAGTGCCTTGATAGACTCTGGGGCGGAGGGCTGTTTTATGGACGAGACCTGGGCTCGGGAACATGACATTCCTCTCAGACAGTTAGGGGAGCCCAGGGCCTTGTTCGCTTTAGATGGTAGTTCTCTCCCCAAGATTCAGCGTGAGACGCTGCCTTTAACCCTCACTGTCTCTGGTAATCATAGCGAAACCATTTCTTTTTTAATTTTTCGTTCACCTTTTACACCTGTTGTTTTGGGTCATCCCTGGCTAGTGCGCCATAACCCTTCTATTAATTGGTCTAGTAATACTATCCTATCCTGGAATGTTTCTTGTCATGTAACCTGTTTAATGTCTGCTATCCCTCCTGTTTCCTCTGTCTCTTCTTCACAGGAGGAGCCTGGTGATTTGACAGGGGTGCCGGAGGAGTATCACGATCTGCGCACGGTGTTCAGTCGTTCAAGGCCACTTCTCTCCCTCCACACCGGTCGTATGACTGTAGTATTGATCTCCTTCCGGGAACTACTCCCCCCGGGGTAGATTATACTCTCTGTCGGCTCCCGAACGTAAGGCTCTCGAGGATTATTTGTCGGTTTCGCTCGACGCCGGTACCATAGTCTCCTCCTCCTCCCCGCCGGAGCGGGGTTTTTTTTTGTTCAGAAGAAGGACGGGTCCCTGCGCCCATGCGTGGATTATCGAGGGCTGAATGACATAACAGTTAAGAATCGTTATCCGCTTCCTCTTATGTCTTCAGCCTTCGAGATCCTGCAGGGAGCCAGGTTTTTCACCAAATTGGACCTTCGTAACGCCTACCATCTCGTGCGCATCAGGGAGGGGACGAGTGGAAGACGGCGTTTAACACTCCGTTAGGGCACTTTGAATACCGGGTTCTTCCTTTCGGCCTCGTTAACGCTCCAGCTGTCTTTCAGGCACTAGTTAACGACGTCCTGAGAGACATGCTGAACATTTTTGTTTTCGTTTACATGGACGATATCCTGATTTTTTCACCGTCTCTCTCGATTCATGTTCAGCACGTGCGACGCGTCCTCCAGCGCCTTTTGGAGAACTGTCTTTATGTGAAGGCTGAGAAGTGCACTTTTCATGCCGCCTCTGTCCCTTTCTCGGTTCCGTTATTTCCGCTGAGGGCATTAAGATGGATCCCGCTAAGGTCCAGGCTGTCATTGATTGGCCCGTTCCTAAGTCACGCGTCGAGCTGCAGCGCTTTCTGGGCTTCGCTAATTTCTACCGTCGTTTCATCCGTAATTTCGGTCAGGTGGCAGCTCCTCTCACAGCCCTTACTTCTGTTAAGACGTGCTTTAAGTGGTCCGTTTCCGCCCAGGGAGCTTTTGATCTTCTTAAGAATCGTTTTACATCCGCACCTATTCTTGTTACACCTGACATCTCTAGACAGTTTGTTGTTGAGGTTGACGCGCGTCAGAGGTGGGCGTGGGAGCCATTCTTTCTCAGCGCTCTCTCTGACGGCAAGGTCCATCCTTGCGCGTTTTTCTCTCATCGCTTATCGCCGTCAGAACGTAACTATGATGTTGGTAATCGCGAACTGCTCGCCATCCGCTAGCCCTAGGCGAATGGCGACAGTGGTTGGAGGGGACGACCGTTCCTTTTGTCGTTTGGACTGACCATAGGAACCTTGAGTACATCCGTTCAGCCAAACGACTTAATGCGCGTCAGGCTCTTGGGCTCTGTTTTTCGCTCGTTTCGAGTTTGTTATTTCTTATCGTCCGGGCTCAAAAACACCAAACCTGATGCTTTATCTCGTCTCTTCAGTTCTTCTGAGGTCTCCACCGACCCCGATGGGATTCTCCCTGAGGGGCGTGTTGTCGGGTTGACTGTCTGGGGAATTGAGAGGCAGGTAAAGCAAGCACTCGCTCACACTCCGTCGCCGCGAGCTTGTCCTAGGAACCTTCTGTTCGTTCCCGTTCCTACTCGTCCGGCCGTTCTTCAGTGGGCCCACTCTGCCAAGTTAGCCGGCCACCCCGGCGTTCGGGTACGCTCGCTTCCATTCGCCAGCGTTTCTGGTGGCCCACTCGGGAATGTGACGCGCGTCGATTTGTCGCCGCTTGTTCGGTCTGCGCGCAGACTAAATCTGGGAACTCTCCTCCTGCCGGCCGTCTCAGACCGCTTCCCATTCCCTCTCGACCGTGGTCTCACATCGCTTTAGATTTTATCACCGGACTGCCTTCATCAGCGGGGAAGACAGTTATTCTTACGGTTGTCGATAGATTCTCTAAGGCGGCTCATTTCATTCCTCTCGATAAGCTCCCTTCTGCTAAGGAGACGGCTCAGATCATTATCGAGAATGTTTTCCAATTCATGGCCTTCCGTCTGACGTCGTTTCCGACAGAGGCCCGCAGTTCACGTCTCAATTTTGGAGGGAGTTTTGCCGTTTGATTGGGGCTTCCGTCAGTCTCTCGTCCGGCTTTCATCCCCAGTCTAACGGTCAAGCCGAACGGGCCAATCAGACTGTTGGTCGCATTTTACGCAGTCTTTCTTTTCGTAACCCTGCGTCTTGGTCAGAACAGCTCCCCTGGGCAGAGTACGCCCACAACTCGCTTCCCTCGTCTGCTACCGGTCTATCCCCTTTTCAGTGTAGCCTCGGGTACCAGCCTCCGCTGTTCTCATCTCAGCTCGCCGAGTCCTGCGTCCCCTCCGCTCAGGCTTTTGTCCAGCGTTGCGAGCGCACCTGGAAGGGGGTCAGGTCGGCACTTTGCCGTAATAGGGCGCAGACTGTGAGGGCCGCTAATAAGCGTAGGACCAAGAGTCCTAGATATTGTTGCGGTCAGAGAGTATGGCTCTCCACTCAGAACCTTCCCCTTAAGACAGCTTCTCGCAAGTTGGCCCCGCGGTTCATTGGTCCGTTCCGTATTTCCCAGGTCATTAATCCTGTCGCAGTGCGACTTCTTCTCCCGCTATCTTCGTCGCGTTCACCCGGTCTTCCATGTCTCCTGTGTTAAGCCCATTCTTCGCGCCCCCGCTCGTCCCTCCCCCCATCCTTGTCGAGGGCGCACCCATCTACAGGGTTCGTAAGATTTTGGACATGCGCCCTCGGGGCCGTGGTCATCAGTACCTAGTGGATTGGGAGGGGTACGGTCCTGAGGAGAGGAGTTGGGTTCCCTCTCGGGACGTGCTGGACCGTTCGCTGATCGATGATTTCCTCCGTTGCCGCCAGGTTTCCTCCTCGAGTGCGCCAGGAGGCGCTCGGTGAGTGGGGGGGTACTGTCATGTCTTGTTATGTCTGTTCCTGTCCTTTCTCTTCATTCTCTCTCTCTGCTGGTCTTTTTAGGTTACCTTCTCTGTCTCTCATTCTTCAGCTGCTCTACATCTCCTCTAACTAGCTCATTCACTCTTTCACACCTGTTCTCTCTTCCCCCTCTGATTAGGTCTCTATTTCTTTCTCTGTTCCTGCTACTTTCAGTGTCTGATTCTTGTTTGTGTTTTTTGATGCCAGAAGCAAGCTGTCGTCTCGTTTGCTTCCACCTTGTCCTGTCCTGTCGGAGTCTGCCTGGCAGGAGCATCCTGCACTATACTAACGTTCTTTTTGTTCCGCTGACAACGTTGGAAGAGGATTTATGCCATTCCTGTATTTTCATTAAAGAACTCTGTTTTCTGTTAAAACCGCTTTTGGGTCTTCACTCAAGTACATAACATCCCTATCCCTTTCTGTAAGCATTCAGCATTTTCCTTGATCATCACATTCACAAGGTATGATATCAAAGCCTAGCATTTTGGGTAGCAAAACAACAATCCACTTGACTGCCAGCTCATTTCACCCAGTGCTCAGCTATAATTCAGCATTAACAGTAAAACATTTATACTGACACTCCACACAATCCTTTAGTCTACAGGCTTTTAAAAAATCACATTCTGTAAGTGGGCTTTTACCCACTGGGCTTTTGTGTCACCTCAACCAAAGCCCCTCTAAAATCCATACCTGGAATACAAAAGTAGCTAACTATCGGCTTAGGGTGCCCAACCAGGTGTGAGCCATACAATCCATGCCATTGACATGACTTGCAAGCAGAGCCTCAGTCAGCTGAATTATTTATATGTGGCTCAATAGGCCTGCTGCCTAACTTCACTTTAATAATCCCCCATGCATTACAGAGACTAGACTACTCCACAACAGTCTCCCACGACCTGTACACGCTGTATGAATGCTATTTTCTCTGCTATCGTACTCTCAGCCCAGCTGCTTTATTTATTCATGGTAACATATTGCAGCAGCAGTGGCAGTAGTAGGGAGCACACTGCACAGCTCTGCAGCTACAGCATCCTCTAGATGTGAAACTCCAGTCATCTGTGATATCTTCTGTTTCCAGACGCGTTTTACAACCAAAATGGGAAAACTAAAGAAAAGCGGTGGCGGTGCAGAGATGTTCTGATAAGAGGGCGGATGTTTATCCCTCCTCCTACCTTCTGTAGGATTTGTATTTCGTTCCTTCTCGTCGTCCATAACAGTTTTCATATAAACCCAGGCCTCTTTTCTCCTCCATTGCCCTCAGTCTCCGCTCTTGGTTATCCCTCCTCAGAGACAGGAAGTGATTGAACTAATGCTCCTAACGCTGGATCACACCATGACCTAATTTTACTGCTATAACAGCTAATGCAATAGAACATAATACAGATCCTCATAAGATACCGGAAAGCATATTACCATTAATTAATTATCACATTATTGAACAATCGGAATTAATGAGAAGACATGCTTTAGCGGGAATTGGATTTGATCTGCACCAAGATGTATAAAGTTTATTCATCCAAACTGGCTCTATATCGAATACTTTTAAAACAAGGACAGAGAGAGATGTAGACAGAATCACAGAGAGAGAGAGAGAGAGAGAGAGAACAGCCTGGGTTATCATGGTGACCTTTGGGTGGGAGGAGACAGACAGCGCCATGATAGAATTCCTGTAATCCTCACAGCTTCTGCTCATTCAACATGCATGTGGCGCACAGCAGAAATAGAAAATGAACAAGCACATGGACCACAGCCATCTTTCCTTTTGATGTGACATTGTACAGAGTTAGTCTGCTTCATAACACTACTTGTACTGCACTACCTATGCTAATACTACTTTCCCCCATTGTCAAATAAAATTGCTGAATGGTTTTTGGTAACCTACTACTACCAAGTAGACTCTCCTCTCAGATGCTAACAGTGTGTGTGTGTGTGTGTGGGTTGTGGGGGGGGGGCAGAACAAACTGAAGCAGCCAGTTTAGTTCATCTACATCCAACTCTGACATCCCCAACTGCCACTCCAAACCTGTAACCTTTGGATTTTGACAGCCGGTGTACAGCATTCTGCGGGGGCATTTGGGGACGCAGCGGCAGTCTTCTATTCATGTGGTATTACTACCTGTGGACTGGTGCACCCTGGTCTCTTCCTGGCTGAGCTGCGGGTGCTCACTTTCACAGACACAGCACAGCTCTTTAATTGGAGCACTATCAGCGTGAGCTAATGCCACTTCAATTACCTGCCCATAAACCCCATGGTTAAGACAGAGCAGCACTGCGGAGCCCACAGCTGACAGAGAGAGTAAAGAGAGTGAGAATGTCTGTGTGTTTGTGGCATCATTTGGAACTGGACACCAATGTGAATATATATATTTACACCAATATTGTGTAAAGGGAAAAGTAAGGCAAGGCAACTCCCATGGTGACTAATGGGGAAATGCTAGTCAGTCCGTTTTCCCATGTCATAAAATGCTTCCTAGAGTTGAATAGGATAAGTGTGTTGTAGGGAAAAAGTGACCCTAAGCTTAGTTCAGGGAAACATCCTATTTTATGATACAAGGATACAGGATACAATTATGGCACAGAGAGGATTTCCAGATGATCTCCCCCGCATGTCTGAGAAACACACAGGAAATTTTGATAGAGAAAAACAGATTTGGTTTGGAATCGTCTGACGAGTGATTCCTGTTTGTTTACTAGTAACGTGGTGGCATTTGGTGACCCCTATGGTTCGGTGCTGGTTGACCCCTATGGTTCGGTGCTAAATTCGGAGTGACAATCAGATTCTGAGTCTTGCAGTATGGCATGCTCTCATTAACATGACTCTGTCTTAACTTGTAAATCACAAGAGGCTCCAGCATTGAAAACCGGCAGAGAGATTTCTCCGGCTATTCCATCATATCTGATTCTGAGATGCCCACTTTTCCATTCAGACTAGAGGAAAGGGTTACAAGGGTCATCAAAAGTTAATCTGCCATCAAGGAACAGTATGACATCAAGCCCATAGTAAACTATATGATAGAAAAAAAAACATATTTCATCATCTACAATTCAATTTCATGTCATCTATTTCTCTGGGGAAATACATTATCTGTCAAAAAATATTACATTTTTTTTTTCATTCCAGGATTATAGACTATCTTTCAAGGAACATATCTTTTCGATTTCAACAACATTTTCTTTAAATAAATCACCCTAGCAACTGACAGATTCAACTTTACTTTCCTGCCATATTGCAGATAGAAGTAATTAAGTCAAACAAAGTACCTTAGCTCAATTAGCCAACCAAGCCAACCCCTGAGTATCCCCCAGGTGAATATCCTGTCGGAAAGGAATGATAAATTACCTGCAACGGACCACTAACCAAAACATAGCAGTTGGTATGTTCAACACATCATATGAGTCACAACACACAAACATATCAGTGGCCATGTTTAGTACAGTCACTCACAACACAACACAACACAAACAAAAAGTCAAGGCCGGAGGGAGGCTGTTTGTTGGGCTTTTGAGCATACCTGACCCTGCAGAGTTTGGGTTCTGGTTGGTGGCTAGCAGTGTGATGAAGTCCTGGCAGGTGTTGGGCTGCAACAGTGGGCTGTCGTCCAGACAGAGGTCAATGATGAGGGCTACCGCCTTCTCACAGTACATATCATGGTCCTCTTTCTCCTCCGCAGAACTCATTCTCCTCTGTGAGCCTGAGTCCCACACAGTCTTTAGCTCTCATCCAGGACTTGAGAAGTAAAGTGGAGGAAAAGCTAAGGCAGAAGAGGGATGGTGATGGTGATGGTGCTGCATGAAAAATAGATGCAACTTCCCGCTCTCCTCTTATTCTTGCTCACTCTTTGCCTCTCAGGTTCCTGGATGTACAGCCAGTCAGTGTCAGTATGTGTGTCTTTGTGGGTGTCTGTGTGTGCGTAAAAGAGAGTGTGTGGGAGGGGTCTTAATGAAGCAGTGGGACCCCCCAGGTATTCCCAGAGCAGGAGTGTTGCATCATACCATATGCATGCTGAGAAAAGAAGAGAAAGAGAGAGCGCTGTCCCTCACATGTGCTCTCTCTCTTTCTCTCTCTCTCTCTCATAACATGTGGTAGGATACAGTATGAATATAAAGGAGCAATTGCTCAAGCTCTCCTCCTCTTTTTGTCTCTAGAGGTCTTTCCACAGACTGTGCGTGTATTTATCTTATGCTCATGGGTACATAAATGTGCAGTATGTAGAAGACTGTACATATTACTGTATTGTTACTGTAAATAGGGATGGGATTTACTGCATTTCATCAATTGAACTCAAATACTGTTCCCACTTTATATGTCTGCTGCATTTTTTAATCATTCAGGTGTGATGTTCATGCAAATTAGTTCTCAGTTATTCCAAATAAGGTGTTAATGGTGATAAGGTGAAAAGTATTTCAGTGTGAGAAAAAATGAATATGAAAATGCCAGAAAATGCATACACATGCAAATTAACAAATAAATTAAGTTTGTGCTGCTTTATTAGCTAATCCATTTATTTCAAAAACAGATAATGATATCAAATACAGCTGCTAACCCACTAATACTGCACCATGCAATTGACATGATACAATGTAAAAGCAGAGAGAGAGAGAGAGAGCAAGCGAGAGAAAGAGAGCAAGAGAGTGTCTAGAAGGAGAAAGAGAGAGAGAAAGAGAGATGAGATGCTCCAGTCACAGAGGTCAGATTTACAGTATTCCTTATCTGAGTCAGGATTACAAAAATCGGAGTCCAGGTTAGGAATATATTGATTAATCGGCAACTACCGCAAAGATGATCGCCAGCACTCAGCAAAACATGCCCTCTGACATGGTAAAGTCACTTTACATATATGTGGTTTCATTCTTCTATTCAATAGTATTGTTAACAAATTACTGTACGTATGGAGCATCCATTGTTGAAAAGTCATACAGGGAAACTGATTTCTTCAGAAGTTCTAAAGTCTGTTATGAGTGTCATGCCTTGTGTTTCTCGGGTTAAAGTCACATTTCCGCTTGAATCTGTCTCCAACGGTATGCACGCTGTCCATGTGCATAGATCTATAGGCAACCATAATGAATTGAAGTATCTATGTGCTGTTGTTCCTTTCTTGCCCTCATAGATACTGTTGTGCTGTTGACCTTTACTTGTTGGCCAGCTTTTGCATTTCTGGCATACAAAAAATGTTCTTACATGTTTTTCTTAGCAATTCTTGACTACGACATGCTGCAAAAAATAGTTTTCTTTCAAGAGAAAGTCGCAAACTATCTTATTTGTTAGTTTATTTGATTGTTCTTTTGCTCATTTTAGTTATCATTAATGTTGTTCTCCTCTTTAAATCTCTCCTCCTCCATCTCTGTAGCATATTGCTGTGTTTTAATTAGCGTGAATGACTGTAGCTTAAATCTTCACAGTGGGATCTGATAGGCTATGTCAGTCCTTCCTTATCTACTCTGACTGCTATTATACAAGGCACAATTCTGAGATTATTATGCAGGGTGTCAGGGTTATCCAGTGAAGCGTTTGAATCACATTAATTGACATGGATGCGACACTCGACAGTGATTACATTTTTACTATACTTAATGAAGTGTCAGTGATTTGTTCAAGTTCTTGATGACTTCTTTTGTCGTCAATGATGCTAATGACACAATGAAACCAACTGCCTCTCTTCTTTACTTTATTTTGTAACTCAACCTACCTATGTCTGAAGTTATAACCTAACAACTGTAGTGTGTGTGTTTGTGTGTGCACACCGGTATGTGTGTTTTCTCCATCAGAATGGTGTGGCTTACCATGGTCCTCCACGTAACTGGAGAGGCATTGGGATAGCTTTGATGGTGATCCTGATGATCCTTTCACTGGTCATCCTGTCTGTCATCATGCTCACTCCTGGTAAGAGGAAAACAAGCTATGCTCAGAGGCAGATGAGACTACAGTCTCTGGGTCTCCCAATACCCCCAACTTGCATACTCCTCAATACTATCAGTCCCAAGCCAAATCAGCCGGGTTTTGTCTGCTATATATTTAGCCTTAAATTGAAATGCTTTACTATTTGCTTTTCAAGACAACCAGTAGAATGAAAAACTATTTGACATAAAAAGTTACATTCATGAGTTTGATTCACTTTTGCCACTACAAAAATGAGATCCACCAAACAAAAATCTGATAAAAAAAAAGCTTTTTATGAGAGTAATGTAATTACAGGAAATGTTGGCTCAATGGGAAATTGATAATCAAAAAGTCTTCTTCAATTTTTGTTCAATTTGGAGTTGGTGAGTGCAACTATATGAGTCTATTACAGTGTTAAATATGCAATTTCCTGGGTGAAAACGGATGAAATTGACCGGTATATCCACAAAACATCACCCATTGTCTTATAATCACCTCTGGGATCTGTCTGTCAGTGTTTGAAGTCTGTCTGGGAGTTGTAAGAAAGCTCAGGAAAATGTCTGAAAACATCTGGAATGATCACACATATTCAATGTAGAAAAAGACCTTTGCGCAGAGCAGAGAGCAAAAACGATAAAACGTGTCTGTTAGTGAGAGTCTAAGCTTTTCCATCAATGGGGTCATAATCTTTTGTTGCTCAAACTGTTCGGACTCTAAAGATGTTTTCATGAGAACAACCGATTTCGGTGTCCTCCTAGGTCTTACAAACACCGCTCTAAGTCAGCCTTCACCCATAGCACAGAATAATGTTGGGTAGCCACGGATTCAGCAAAAATTGATGCATCCAGACGATTTTTAGAAGCACTCAAAAATCGTCCACGAAATATTGGGACTGATTGTTAAAATGGAGCAATACATTTGGCATACATTACGCAGTATGGAAGTAGATTTATGCAATGTTTTATTTGTATTCATTTTGGCATGAATCTGCTTCTATATCAGAGTGGTATACTGTAGTACTAGGGGCATTTGTACCATTTCCTCCATTTGGCCCTTTCCTCCTGCTACTCATCCCTCTCTGTCTTCATCTTTGTTGCAGATGATTCTCTTCTCCAGCGCTCCCGTCTTACTCTGGAGGACCTGGACAAAGACAATTTCAAAGTTCATGACGCCCATGTGACCTGGCTCAACGGTGAGGAGAGCCAGGCATCCATGGCACAGATTTAATTTACAAAACATGCATGTCAAGCCTTAAATGATTTATATACTTTTTGACAGGCTGCCTGTAACGGGCTTCTTCTAACTCCTCCTCTGACGAAGAGGTGGAACAAGGATCGGACCAAAATGCAGCGTGGTTAGTTAGATAAATCTTTAATGAAGATGAAACACGAACAATACAAAAACAACAAACGTGGAAAACCGAAACAGCCCTATCTGGTGCAACAAACACAGAGACAGGAACGATCACCCACTGAAACCCAGGCTACCTAAATATGGTTCCCAATCAGAGACAATGACTAACACCTGCCTCTGATTGAGAACCATATCAGGCCAGACATAGAAATAGACAAACAAGACATCCAACATAGAATGCCCACTCAGATCACAACCTGACCAACCAAAACATAGAAACATACAAATAAACTATGGTCAGGGTGTGACACTGCCCACCTTGTGTAGCATACTGTACACCCTGTGGCTTCACTGTAACTTGACAGGATTTACGGAGCATTCTGACTGCGTCCCAAATGGCACTCTATTCCCTATATAGTGTACTACTTTTGACCAGAGCCGATATTGTTGTGTGGTAAATATTGATCATATAGGCTATATCACATATACTGTACCTCACATGCAATCCATAATAAGACTATGCAATTAGCCTATTAAAATGTTTACCTGAATCCATAATGACAATTTATCAATATGCAAGAGACTTCAGTTGAGTTACAGGAATTGGAAGGTCAAGAAAGTTCTGTGAATGTAATTCTAAATCCAAGTGTATTTTATTAACATTGTAAAATAAACGGATTCACATACAAGGCATAAGCTTAATTTACAAAGCATGAACAAGTATTACAAGGCATTATCCTAGACATGATCAGAGAGGGAGAGAGAGAGAGAGAGAGAGAAAGAGAGAGAGAGAGACAGAGACAGTGTATTTTTTAAATTTAACTAGGCAAGTCAGTTAAGAACAAATTCTTATTTACAATAACGACCTACCCCGGCCAAACCCGGACGACGCTGAGCCAATTGTGCGCCGCCCTATGGGACTTCCAATCACGGCCGGATGTGATACAGCCTGGATTCCAACCAGAGACTGTAGTGACGCCTCTTCATATAAAATCAAATTGTATTTGTCACATGCGCAAATACAACATGCGTAGACCTTACAGTGAAATGCTTACTTACAAGCCCTTAACCAACAATGCAGTTTTAAGAAAATACTTTAAAAAAGTAACAAATAAAAGTAACAAATAATTAAAGAGCAGCAGTAAAATAACAATAGCGAAGCTATATACAGGGGTACCGGTACAGAGTCAATGT
Organism: Oncorhynchus masou masou; assembly: GCF_036934945.1. Lineage (NCBI taxonomy): Eukaryota > Metazoa > Chordata > Actinopteri > Salmoniformes > Salmonidae > Oncorhynchus > Oncorhynchus masou. Next base: position 53,391,266 of record NC_088216.1, on the reverse strand, counting down.
GCGGGGGCAGCGGTTAGTCGAGGTAGTTGAGGTAATATGTACATGTAGGTAGCGTTATTAAAGTGACTATGCATAGATAATAACAGAGAGTGGCAGCAGCATAGAAAGGGGGTGGGGGGAATTGCAAATAGTCTGGGTATCCATTTGATTAGATGTTCAGGAGTCTCATTGCTTGGGGGTAGAAGCTGTTTAGAAGCCTCTTGGACCTAGACTTGGCGCTTGCCATGCGGTAGTAGAGACAACCGTCTATCAAATAAAATAAAATAAAATAAAATGTATTTATATAGCCCTTCGTACATCAGCTGATATCTCAAAGTGCTGTACAGAAACCCAGCCTAAAACCCCAAACAGCAAGCAATGCAGGTGTAGAAGCACGGTGGCTAGGAAAAACTCCCAAGAAAGGACAAAACCTAGGAAGAAACCTAGAGAGGAACCAGGCTATGTGGGGTGGCCAGTCCTCTTCTGGCTGTGCCGGGTGGAGATTATAACAGAACATGGCCAAGATGTTCAAATGTTCATAAATGACCAGCATGGTCCAATAATAATAAGGCAGAACAGTTGAAACTGGAGCAGCAGCACGGCCAGGTGGACTGGGGACAGCAAGGAGTCATCATGTCAGGTAGTCCTGAGGCATGGTCCTAGGGCTCAGGTCCTCTGAGAGAGAGAAAGAAAGAGAGAAAGAGAGAATTAGAGAGAGCACACTTAAATTCACACAGGACACCGAATAGGACAGGAGAAGTACTCCAGATATAACAAACTGACCCTAGCCCCCCGACACATAAACTACTGCAGCATAAATACTGGAGGGGTCAGGAGACACTGTGGCCCCATCCGATGATACCCCCGGACAGGGCCAAACAGAAAGGATATAACCCCACCCACTTTGCCAAAGCACAGCCCCCACACCACTAGAGGGATATCTTCAACCACCAACTTACCATCCTGAGACAAGGCTGAGTATAGCCCACAAAGATCTCCGCCACGGCACAACCCAAGGGGGGGAGGGGCGCCAACCCAGACAGGACGATCACATCAGTGACTCAACCCACTCAGGTGATGCACCCCTCCCAGGGACGGTATGAGAGAGCACCAGTAAGCCAGTGACTCAGCCCCTGTAATAGGGTTAGAGGCAGAGAATCCCAGTGGAAAGAGGGAAACCGGCCAGGCAGAGACAGCAAGGGCGGTTTGTTGCTCTAGAGCCTTTCCGTTCACCTTCCCACTCCTGGGCCAGACTACACTCAATCATATGACCCACTGAAGAGATGAGTCTTCAGTAAAGACTTAAAGGTTGAGACCGAGTTTGCGTCTCTGACATGGGTAGGCAGACCGTTCCATAAAAATGGAGCTCTATAGGAGAAAGCCCTGCCTCCAGCTGTTTGCTTAGAAATTCTAGGAACAATTAGGAGGCCTGCGTCTTGTGACAGTAGTGTACATGTAGGTATGTACGGCAGGACCAAATCAGAGAGATAGGTAGGAGCAAGCCCATGCAATGCTTTGTAGGTTAGCAGTAAAACCTTGAAATCGGCCCTTAATTTGACAGGAAGCCAGTGTAGGGAGGCTAGCACTGGAGTAATATGATCAAATTTTTTGGTTCTAGTCAGGATTCTAGCAGCCGTATTTAGCACTAACTGAAGTTTATTTAGTGCTTTATCCGGGTAGCCGGAAACTAGAGCATTGCAGTAGTCTAACCAAGAAGTGACAAAAGCATGGATTAATTTTTCTGCATCATTTTTGGACAGAAAGTTTCTGATTTTTGCAATGTTACGTAGATGGAAAAAAGCTGTCCTTAAAATGGTCTTGATATGTTCTTCAAAAGAGAGATCAGGGTCCAGAGTAACGCCGAGGTCCTTCACAGTTTTATTTGAGGCGACTGTACAACCATTAAGATTAATGGTCAGATTCAACAGAAGATATATTTGTTTCTTGGGACCTAGAACAAGCATCTCTGTTTTGTCCGAGTTTAAAAGTAGAAAGTTTGCAGCCATCCACTTCCTTATGTCTGAAACACATGCTTCGAGCGAGGGCAATTTTGGGGATTCACCATGTTTCATTGAAATGTACAGCTGTGTATCATCCGCATAGCAGTGAAAGTTAACATTATGTTTTCGAATGACATGCCCAAGAGGTAAAATATATAGTGAAAACAATAGTGGTCCTAAAACGGAACCTTGAGGAACATCGAAATTTACAGTTGATTTGTCAGAGGACAAACCATTCACAGAGACAAACTGATATCTTTCCGACAGATAAGATCTAAACCAGGCCAGAACTTGTCCGTGTAGACCAATTTGGGTGTCAAATCTCTCCAAAAGAATGTGGTGATCGATGGTATCAAAAGCAGCACTAAGGTCTAGGAGCACAAGGACAGATGCAGAGCCTCGGTCTGATGCCATTAAAAGGTAATTTACCAACTTCACAAGTGCATTCTCAGTGCTATGATGGGGTCTAAAACCAGACTGAAGCATTTTGTATACATTGTTTGTCTTCAGGAAGGCAGTGAGTTGCTGCGCAACAGCCTTTTCTAAAAATTTTGAGAGGAATGGAAGATTCGATATAGGCCGATAGTTTTTTATATTTTCTGAGTCAAGGTTTGGCTCTTTCAAGAGAGGCTTTATTACTGCCACTTTTAGTGAGTTTGGTACACATCCGGTGGATAGAGAGCCGTTTATTATGTTCAACATAGGAAGGCCAAGCACAGGAAGCAGCTCTTTCAGTAGTTTAGTTGGAATAGGGTCCAGTATGCAGCTTGAAGGTTTAGAGGCCATGATTATTTTCATCATTGTGTCAAGAGATATAGTACTAAAACACTTGAGTGTCTCTCTTGATCCTAGTCTATGACTAGGTTGACTGAAGTCTATGACAATTTTTAGGGCCTTCCTCTGACACCACCTGGTATGGAGGTCCTGGATGGCAGAAAGCTTGGCCCAGGTGATGTACTGGGCCGTAAGCACTACCCTTTGTAGTTCCTTGCGGTCGGAGGCTGAGCAGTTGCCATACCAGGCAATGATGCAACTTGTCAGGATGCTCTCGATGGTGCAGCTGTAGAACCTTTTGAGGATCTGAGGACCCATATCAAATCTCTTCAGTCTCCTGAGGGGGAATATGTTTTGTTGTGCCCTCTTCACAACTGTCTTGGTGTGCTTATACCATGATAGTTTGTTGGTGATGTGGACGCCAAGGAACTTGAAACTCTCAACCTGCTCCACTACAGCCCTGTCGATGAGATTGGGGGCGTGCTCGGTCCTTCTTTTCCTGTAGTCCACAATCATCTCCTTTGTCTTGATCATGTTGAGGGAGAGGCTGGTGTCCTTGCACCACACGGTCAGGTCTCTGACCTCCTCCTTATAGGCTGTCTCGTCTTTATCGGTGATCAGGCCTACCACTGTTGTATCATCTGCAAACTTAATGATGGCGTTGGTGTCATGCCTGGCCGTGCAGTCATGAGTGAACAGGAAGTACAGGAGGGGACTGAGCACGCACCTCTGAGGGGCCTCACGTGTTGAGGATCAGCATGGCGGATGTGTTGTTACCTACCCTTACCACTTGGGGGTGGCCCGCCAGCAAGTCCAGGATCCAGTTGCAGAGGGAGATGTTTAGTCCCAGGGTCCTTAGCTTAGTGAGGAGCTTTGAGGGCACAGTGGTGTTGAACACTGAGCTGTAGTCAATGAATAGCATTCTCACATACAGTTGAAGTTGGAAGTTTACATACACTCAATTAGTATTTGGTAGCATTGTCTTTAAATTGTTTAACTTGGGTCAAATGTTTTGGGAAGCCTTTCCCAAGCTTCCCACAATAAGTTGGGTGAACATTGGCCCATTCCTCCGAACAGAGTTGGTGTAACTGAGTCAGGTTTGTAGGCCTCCTTGCTCGCACACACTTATTTAGTTCTGCCCACAGATTTTCTAATGGATTGAGGTCAGGGCTTTGTGATGGCCACTCCAATACCTTGACTTCGTTGTCCTTAAGCCATTTTGCCACAACTTTGGAAATACGCTTGGTGTCATTGTCCATTTGGAAGACCCATTTGCGACCAAACTTTAACTTCCTGACTGATAACTTGAGATGTTGCTTCAATATATCCACATAATTTTCCATTCTCATGATGCCATCTATGTTGTGAAGTGCACCAGTCCCTCCTGCAGCAAAGCACCCCCACAACATGATGCTGCCACCCCCGTGCTTCACGGTTGCGATGGTGTTCTTCGGCTTGCAAGCCTCCCCTTTTCTCCTCCAAGCATAACAATGGTCAATATGGCCAAACCGTTCTATTTTGTTTCATGAGACCAGAGGACATTTCTCTAAAAAGTACGATCTTTGTCCCCATGTGCAGTTGCAAACTGAAGTCTGGCTTTTTTATGGCGGTTTTGGAGCAGTGACTTCTTCCTTGCTGGGCGGCCTTTCAGGTTATGTCGATATAGGACTCGTTTTACTGTGGATATAGATAATTTTCTACCCGTTTCCTCCAGCATCTTCACAAGGTCCTTAGCTGTTGTTCTGGGATTGATTTGCATTTTTTTTTGCACAAAAGTACGTTCATCTCTAGGAGACAGAACGCATCTCCTTCCTGAGTGGTATGACGACTGTGTGGTCCCATGGTGTTTATACTTGCCTACTATTATTTGTACAGATGAATGTGGTACCTTCAGGCGTTTGGAAATTGCTCCCAAGGATGAACCAGACGGCCTTGGTCTTGGCTGATGTCTTTTGATTTTCTAATGATGTCAAGCAAAGAGGCACCGAGTTTGAAGCACTGAAGTAGGCCTTGATGGTAGGCCTTGAAATACATTCACAAGTACACCTCCAATTGACTCAAATGATGTCAATTAGCCTACCAGAAGCTTCTAAAGCCATGACATAATTTTCTGACATTTTCCAAGCTGTTTGAAGGCAGAGTCAACTTAGTGTATGTAAACTTCTGACCCACTGGAATTTTAATAAAGTGAATTTTAAGTGAAAAAATCTGTCTGTAAACAATTGTTGGAAAAATGACTTGTGTCATGCACTAAGTAGATGTCCTAACCAATTTGCCAAAACTACAGTTTGTTAACAAGATATTTGTGGAGTGGTTGAAAAAAGAGTTTTAATGACTCCAAACTAAGTGTATGTAAACTCCCGACTTCAATTGTAGGTGTTTCTTTTGTCCAGGTGTGAAAGGGTAGTGTGGAGTACAATAGAGATTGCATCATCTGTGGATCTGTTGGGGCGGTATGCAAATTGGAGTGGGTCTCGGGTTTCTGGGATAATGGTGTTGATGTGAGCCATGACCAGCCTTTCAACGCACTTCATGGCTACAGATGTGAGTGCTACAGGTTGGTAGTCATTTAGGCAAGTTACCTTAGTGTTCTTGGGCAAAGGGACTATGGTGGTGTGCTTGAAACATGTTGGTATTACAGACTGAGACAGGGAGAAGTTTAAAATGTCAGAGAAGACACTTGCCAGTTGGTCAGCGGAGTACACGTCCTGGTAATCCGTCTGGCCCTGAGGCCTTGTGAATGTTGACCTGTTTAAAGGTCTTACTTACATCGGTTGCATAGAGCGTGATTACACGGTCGTCCGGAACAGCTGATACTCTCAATAATGTTTAAGTGTTACTTGCCTCAAACTGATCATGGAAGTAGTTTAGCTCATCTGGTATGCTCGTGTCACTGGGCAGCTCTCAGCTGTGCTTCCCTTTGTAGTCTGTAACAGTTTGCAAGCCCTGCCACGTCCGAAGAGCATCAGAGCCGGCGTAGTACAATAAGATCTTAGTCCTGTGTTGACGCTTTGACCATTTGATGGTTCATCGGAGGTTATAGCGGGATTTCTTATAAACTCCCGGGTTAGAGTCCCGCTCCTTGAAAGCGGCAGCTCTACCCTTTAGCTCAGTGCGAATGATGCCTGTAATCCATGGCTTCTGGTTGGGGTATGTACCGACAGTCACTGCGGGGAAGACGTCACAGATGCGCTTATTGATTAAGCCAGTGACTGATGTGGTGTACTCCTCAATGCCATCGGAAGAATCCCGGAACATATTCCAGTCTGCAATAGCAAAACAGTCCTGTAGCTTAGTATCTGCTTCATCTGACCACTTTTTTTATTGACCGAGTCACTGCTGCTTCCTGCTTTATATTTTACTCGTAAGCAGGAATCGGGAGGATATAATTATGGTCAGATTTGCCAAATGGAGGGCGAGGGAGAGATGTGTACGTGTCTCTGTGTGTGGAGTAATGGTGGTCTAGAGTTTTTTCCCTCTGGTTGCACATTTAACCTGCTGATAGAAATTAAGTGAAACGGATTTAAGTTTCCCTGCATTAAATTCCCCGGTCACTAGGAGTGCCGCCTCTGGATGAGTGTTTTCCTGTTTGTTTATGCCAGCATTGGTCTGTGGTGGTATGTGGACAGCTACGAAAAATACAGATGAAAACTAGTTTTCTCTAGTTAGATAGAGTAGTCCACAGTTTATCATGGGATACTCTACCTCAGGCGAGCAAAACCTCAAGACTACCTTAGATATCGTTCACCAGCTATTGTATACAAATATACATAGACCCTTGTCTTACCAGAGGCTGCTGTTCTATCCTGCCTATAGAGTGTATAACCCTCCAGCTGTATGTTATTCCTGTCGTCGTTCAGCCACGACTCTGTGAAAAATAAGATATTACAGTTTTTAATTTCCCGTTGGTAGGATATACGTGCTTTTAATTTGTTCCATTTATTTTACAGCGATAATAGTACGGATGGCAAAGGCAGATTAGCCACTCGTCACTTGATCCTCACAAGGTACCCCAATCTCCTTCCACGAAATCAATGTCTCCTTCTTCTGTGAATGACTGGGATAAGGGACTGTTCGGGTGTCTGGAGTAAATCTCTCTCGTCCAACTCTTTAATGAAATATTATTTGTCCAGTTCAAGGTGAGTAATCGCTGTTCTGATGTCCAGAAGCTCTTTTCGGTCATAAGAGATGGTAGCAGCAACAATATGTACAAAATAGGTTACAAACAACGCGAAAAAACAAACAAAATAGCACGGTTGGTTTAGAGCCAATAAAACGGCAGCCATCCTCTCCGGTGCCATTATTCTCATCTCAATGCATCCTCTTGCACTGAGATGCAGTGCCTTAGACCGCTGCGCCACTCGGGAGCCCTTATCTCACCAGCACAGGTCATGGGACAAAGAAGAGAAAGAGACAATGAATCTAAGACCCTTTTATAAGAGTTGTATGGATTCAACATCTGAGTTATTGACTAATAGCATTGCTGTTGAGTTAACGCCCAATCAGATATCAGACATACAGGATGTAAAGACAACTGAACCTCTGTAACTCAGAGGTATGACAAAACGGGGGTTGGAGAGATAATGCAGCATTCCTAAGACAACACAAATGAAATCCTTGCATACAGCGTAAAGAGTCACTTCAGGGCTGCCCTGCAATATGGCTCTGGTCAAAAGTAGTGCAGTATGTAGGGCATAGGGTACCAATTGGGACACTTCATGCTGCAGTTGACATGCAGAGCACAGCACAGCTCATCAAGTCAACACAAATCAGGAAACTGTCCTCAGGTTTGCTGTAGGGGACAACGTTACAATGTGAGAGAAGCTCAGTGTAAGTTTTATGGAATGTACTCTTGTAATTAATACATGTTGATGTTGACTGTTCTGCATCGTAGCTGCACTCTAGGGAATCAAATAACTGCCCCCAAGGGACTGACTATACTTCTGCCTCAAGGACCCCCTACTTCCTGTTCAATAATGGCCCAATTCTGACCCTAGTTAAGCGCCCTCAAATGTAACATAATTCCCTTTTTATACAATTTTCTCTATATGCATATTCCGAACTTGAACTTAAGCATGAGAATTGTGTGCTATTCACCTGTTATTAGTTTTGGGTAGAGATCGAATAAATGAAGGTATGGCAGAGGTGCCTACAGATACCCGTATTCTGACCTTGACTTAATTCCCTTCGAATTTCACCACCTTTACATGCCAGGAAACCATGAATAAGGTCTAGTGAATCAACCAGTTCCAAATAGAAAAAGCATCTACTTTATTTTTTCTGAAATAACACCATTCTCTGTAATTTACAACTCTATAAGAGTGATTGATAAGAGCTAGGTAAATGAGTAATCCATTTGGATAAGGGAATTGTAAATATAAACTACACTTGTTTTGGATATGTTTGACCTTATAATCGCTGGAGACAAATGTGAAACCAGTCATATGGCAGCAAACTGAAGCATATCAACATATCAACTTTCCCACACTGATGTTTATGAAATGCTGTGCCATCATGCAGAATTTAAATTGTACTGCCTTTTAACTTGCAGGGATGGGCACTCTCAAATATCCCAAACTATCAGAACTCAGGATAAGACCCAGATGCAGACAGCTAGAGTCACATACGTTTATTGACCCAAACAGGGGGCAGGCAAGAGACAGATCAAAGGCAGGCTGAGGTGTGTAATCCAGGGCAGAGTCAATAAGGTACCGAACAGCAGGCAGGCTCAGGGTCAGGACAGGCAGAGGTTCGTGAACAGGTCAGAGTCAGACAGGTACAGAATGGCAGACAGGCTCGGAGTCAAGGCAGGCAGAATGGTCAGAACTGGGGAAACTAGGAAACAGAACTTGAGAAAGCAGGGAGGCGGGAAAACACGCTGGTAAGACCTGACAAGACAAACTGGCAACAGACACACAGAGAACACAGGTATAAATACACTGGGGGTAATGAGGAAGATGGGCGACACCTGGAGGGGGTTAGAGACAAGCACCAAGACAGGTGAAACAGATCAGGGTGTGACACAAACATTCTTTGTCTCCTATTTCTATCATTTTGTTTACCTTCATGTGCTTCTTCTGAAAACACCGTCAAAGCCATGTGCTTGTTGCTGACGATCATTAGTAACAGTTGACAATATAAACAAAAGACACGTAGTCTAATTAAATCATTTTTTATTTTTATTTCACCTTTATTTAATTAGGCTATATGTCTTTTGTTCATATTGTCAACTGTTACTAATTCTCCCTATTATAATCCTATGTACACTAATCTTCCAACATTAAATTGAAGAATGTGGCAATCAGAATGAATCAAACCACCATTTTCTTTCATGCGTAAAGGCTCTCCAAACCTGTTTTTTTAAATTCATAAATACTTTCCTAACCCTAAATAATCTACAAGTATTTTCAAATCTACCAATTGCTGCTGAAACAAAGACAGATATGCAGATATTTAGATGGCTTTCTTTCATTTATCCCTAGTATTCTGAACCCGTTTTCTCGATATAGTCTTCTGAGTCTGTCGACAGAATTCGAACTAAAACGTACACTGTATTTATAGGGATGGCTTAAGATAAATATACTGAAAACCCTATTGAATGAAAACTCAATGAGAAAATCTGTCGGCCTGCAAGTGGAGGGTTTTCAGCGCTTCTCCCTCCTGCAAAGCCTGTTACACACCTTCATAAGGTGAGTTTGAATACCAACTACTGAGAAGTGCATAGGAAAGGCATACGTAAGAAAGGTGTAATTTCCTAAATTGGAATTATTAGAACAGTTTCCAATCCCTAACATAACCATCTGAGGCATTGATGAAAGGTTGCCCATTGAATTAAGAAATCTATTAACAAAATACACATATGTATGTCACATACAGTACATGTACAACACATGTATATTTGACATAAATCCAATGGCCTCTATATTACATTACACTTTGCAGTTTATTCGTTTAGCAGACATCTCAATCCAAAGTGTTTTTTTGTTGTCCACGACTAGGCTTAATCTGGGTCTGGGAAACCAGTCCTTCATGTTTCAACAACAACCCTGTCTTCAGTCTATTTGCCAGTCTCACCACTGCATGGCTTCTACTCCAACTCTCCTCTGTAGATGATGAGGTGGCCTTTCGCACCAGGGAAGGGCACATCCTGAAACACAGCCTGAGTGAGAACCTCACCATCGCTCTGCTGGGTGGCAGCATCCTAGTGAGTACAGACGGAACAAACAAAACTCTGCTCCAAGGTGGTTGATTGACAGACTGATGGATCTTCGGCATACATATCCATACTCCCAGTCTCCCACAGGTGTCAACTTGAATTTGCGAAATAATCACTCCTCCCACTGCAGTTTTTATTTGCATTTTGATATATTTGTTTCTGTTTTACAAGAATCTGAACGACACAAAGTTTCAAGTGTCACCAGACCAGAAGTATATTCTGCTGGCGTACAACGTGCATCTGGTAGGTAATGTTTAACAGTCAGCGTATCTATTGAGGAATATTTCAAGAGAAAACTGGCAACTTACTGCTGATTTGTATCCATACCTCCACCCCCGTTTAAATAGACTGATTTAATTCTGCTCTAAGCAACGTCTTTCATCTTTTAACAGGATATTTTAATTAAGATGGAACTAAGCAAAGATTATTGAGAGAAAACAAACAAATCAGAACACTGTTATGCTCCCAAAGGGCTTGTTTTATCCCATTCAGAATCTGGCACTGTTTCTCTTTTGGGATGAGCATTTATTGTTCTTAAAGACTTGGAAATGCCTCAATGCAAAGAATATAAAATATGTGGCAGCACCAGCAGCTATGTAACTGAGTTACCATTCTATCCATGGTAGCTATTATTGGAAACTATTTGGACTGTGTAGTCATTTTAGGCAAGTTCTTTACTGTTGATTTGATTATATTCCTCTTCTCTGCCCTTGATAGGTGTTCTCAAAATCATTTTCAGCTTCCTATGTAATTTACAGTGTGGGGACAGGGTAAGTATTATTGATAGCATGATAATGTATTCCTATATTGTGCAATCAATCCAAACCAACACATCCAAATGTAATATGATGCATAACAGGTCATCTGGTAATTTAACAGTTTACTTCAGCCAATACCATGAATAAAAATAAAAAACTTGTTGTGTATGCATGTGTTTGTGTGTGTATTCTCATGCATTTCTGTGTTTGTTTCTCGCAGGGAATTTCTTGAGCTAAACCCACACAGAGTGAAGCCATCTGCTCTTCAATATGCCGCATGGGGTCCCCATGGAAATCATTTGGTGAGGCCCTAAGGCAGGAGTGCACAACATGCGGCCCACAGCCCAAATACGTCCCAAGAGATGCTCTTTTTTGGCCCATTATGTTCACACACTGTATGTTAATTTGTTTGTGTTATATTTACACTGAGTTACATAGGCATTCTGTTATTTTGGCAGATCTACATCTTTCAGAATAATCTCTACTACCAGCCCGGTGTGTACAGTGGTCCTGTGCGTCTCAGCACTACAGGCAGTGGGTCTGTTATCAACGGGCTGTCAGACTGGACATATGAGGGTGAGAGAGACGCTGCCTTTGTGGAGTAAAATCATACTTACTTCCTTAGTCCTCTTCTTCCCGGGTAGGACATAAGGCTGCAACAATCTTCTGCCACTGGAGTCTGTCTTTGGCCACAGCTTGCGCCCTGTCTCATGAGAGACCCAGCTCATCCAGCTCAGCCGCCACTGATCGTCGCCATGTAGTTTTTAGCATGCCTCGTTTGTGCTTTTCTGTTAGTGTCCACCTGACAGAACAACACCATAGACATCACATATATGTTTTGTCATATACTATACTTTACCTTATAAATGATACTAGATCTATAATATGCAATGTATATGAATGTAATGTACTTGAATGTGCCCATCATCACAAATTAAGTTCCCATTAAGTTCCCAACATTACATTCTTATCAATCTATATTAAGAATTTGCGAGCTAGAGTCTGTATACTATATACAGTAGATGGGCCCATTTACACCTGCTACTGCATGTTGACTGTCATGTCATGTGTTTCCAGAAGAGATCCTCCAGACGTACCCTGCCTACTGGTGGTCTGGAGATGGGGTACGGCTGGCGTACCTGTCCATCAATAACACACACACACCCTATGTGGAGATCCCTCGTTTTACTGGAGGGCCATACCCCACAGGAGCCTACTATCCATACCCTAAGGTGAAATGTATAATAACAACAATAATAATAATGTCAATAAAGACTACTTTTATACACCTTAACTTAGATCAATTCCAAGGTCATCTCATTTGCAATAAACCCTATTGACAGAGGCTACAATAAGATGAATTGAGGTCAATACAGAATGTCTTTGAACAATGTTATCTATGCAGAATGTGTTGATGTGCATCCTTCCCTTCCAGGCAGGAGATAATATCCCTGCAGTTACTCTTTACGTGGTGAACGTCTTCAGCCCTGCTCACACTCTGAGGATGACTGCTCCAGTCTCACTCAAAAACAGGTATTGTAGGTACTCATTTAAATCAGTGTATTTATTCTCTCCATATGTAAATAGTCAGACCTAAATCTCGGTGATTCTCCCTTGTCTTTCTGTCTGCCTGTGTCCAGAGGTCATTACATCTCCATGGTGAAATGGACCAGTGGGACCAGGCTGGCTGTGCGTTGGTTGAACCGGGTCCAGAACCAGTCTGTTCTCTCTGTGTGCGAGGCCACCACTGGAGTCTGCTCACAGGTGATACACTGATCAGTTATATAGGGAGTAGATCCATAATTTCTAGCAGCTGGATGTGATCCATGTTATTCATGTGGATGCTTACTGGTTGTCAATGATATGTATGAGTGAATAAATCAGAGATTTCTTCTATATTTTGAATTAAGATGCAATGTAATGCCTTTTTCTGTTGCAACCCTCACAGAAACGCAAAATGACCATGGATGTCTGGCTAGGGCAACCACAGGTAAATTCTGCCTACTAATCACTTTAACCAAGATCAATCAAAAGGCTGAATCTATTCACAGAAAATGTATAAGAAATTGGAAAACTTGCTGTGTTTCATTACACTTTTCAAGACCGTCATTATATGTAGCGAACCTTAGTCTGTATTAAAGCTTTAGAGCTCCTCAATTTTCAACTGCTGGTTTTAGTTTTCCTGGACAAGTAAGAACCCTGAGGGGAGGAATTGCCTTTTCTATTCATTAAGTGATTCGATTCAATTAAATGAATGTGGTTGCATGAAGACAAGATAAATTAAGACAAGAGGAAGATGTGAATATAAGATAAATGGATTTCAGTGGGACTTGGAGGGAGAGAAATGGAATACTAAAATGAGTAGTGTTAAGTAATGGGAATGAGTCAAGATGATTTGGGCCCACAGTTTCTCTTCTGACCACGTGGCCTTCGGGTCTTGTCAGATCACATTGACAGGAAAACCTCCACTAGGCCCTAGATCAAGGATGGGCAACTCACGTCCTCGGGGGCCTGATTAGTGTCACACTTTTGCCTGAGCCCCAGCTAACACACCTGACAATAATCAACTAATCATGATCTTCAGTTTCAAATGCAATTAGTTGAATCCTCTGTATTTGCTCAGGATGGGGAAAAAGTGTGCCACCACTCTGACCCCCAAGGACTGGAGTTGTCCATCTCTGCCCTAGATACTGTATGACTAACAACTGTGGAAATTACTCTTTCCGGCCAACAGGAGGCGCCCCTCTTCTCTAGAGACGGCTCCGTGTTCTATGTCACTCTGCCTGCGGCACAAGGGGGTCATGGAGAGTATCGACACATAGCTGTCCTCCCTACTCAGGTCAGAGTTGCGTTTCAGCCTTATCTACCTTGCTTTATCTTATTTGGCCCAAGTCAGTCTATTTTGAATGGCTAGGGTTTTCTCCTCACTACCCTCTTTCACAATGACCCCTTCATCTACCTTTAACTCCCTCGCTCCCTCCCTCTTACACGGTCTCTGTCTCTGTGTCCTTGGCTTGTCTCTCTCTCTCTCTCTCTAACTCAATTTCTCTCTCCCTGCAGCCTTTGACTACCCCAATGTCTCCACGATTCCTGACATCAGGCCACTGGGATGTGATGTCACTCTGTGGCCTGGATGAAGACGCAGAGAAAATGTAAGAGGAGTAAAGAGATGTGCTTATCCCTAGCATTTGCTGGTGTGACTGCAGATGGCATTAATGTGACCACAGCACATCAGTCTGATATGGTTTCTGTCTGTTTGCAGATACTTCATCAGCACAGAGGCATCCAAACACAGCAGGCACCTTTACAGGTAAATATGCACAAGGCCCTATAATTATACCATAATCCATAAATAGATCAATATGTTTTTCCTGACCACGTGACCTGACCAGCAAAACACTAAGCACTAGCCAAGACTTTTTCCTGGTAAAGTCCCTTGGTCGGGAGTAACTCAGGTCCATAAGAAATGTTTACATCATTCAGTCTGAATGGTTTCTATTCACTGTTCCTCTCTCTCAGTGTGAACCTCTGGGGTTTTTCTCAAAGACACTGTCTTACCTGCACACTCTCAGAGACCTGCCGCTTCTACAAGCCACAGTTCAACCCCAGCCTCACTCGCGTTATCCTCCACTGCTTGGGTGAATCTCTCTCTCTCCGTCTCTCTTTCTCTCTTTCTTTCCTTTTTTTCTGTCCTTCACCTTGATCTCTTTGTTGTAGGCCCTGGCATCCCCAGAGTGACTGTCCACAGCACCAGAGAACATTTCAGTGAGTTCTACACAAGTTGTTTTTCATGTTTTAATATGTCTACTAGGTTTCATAATTGAGCTACAGTATATACAGTATACATGCTTCCTGTATGTATGGCCCCACATTCTATCTTTACTCATATTTACTAAACAAATGGGATGGGAAAGGCTAAGGGGAGTATTTGTGTTGGTGGCCGTTTTCGAGCTGATTACATTGAACACTGTTTGACTTCAGCCTTCGTCCTGTCCTTAACTCACAACTTCAATTAGCTATTTGACAATATATTGTCTGAGCAGAGGTTAATATTGAGCACAATCTAATATGTGTAGATGTCTTACAATGTCTGCAGCTGTAGCCCTAAAACACTTGAATGATTGTTATTTCAGCCAGATGTTTTATGTTCAGTATTCAGTCACTGGTGAGGATGCTTCCCAAACAGCACACTATCCCCTACATAGTGCATTGCAGGGTGCCATTTGGGACGCAAACTGAGTGTTGTTTTCTTAGGGTACAAGGTTCTGGAAGACAACAAGCCTCTGTCTGAGGCCCTGAAGGGCAAACGGCTCCCCATCACACACTACAGCACCATTACAGCTGACCACTATGGTACAGTAAACACTGAGGAAACCACTCTTTTTCTTAGAGAACTTATTATGACTTACCATAAATTCAGAACAACTGTGGTATCCATGTTGCAGATATGCATCTAAAGCTGGGTCTACCACAGGGGTATGAAGAAGGCCTACATCCTCTCCTCATCATCATGTAAGATCTGCAAAAAGAAGCAAGCATGAACATGTGAAACACAAATGCAAACTTTAACGGTTTTGCACTGAGATAAGAAATGGGCATCGAAACAAAGACCTTGCAAGCTAACATTTCATAACGATAAGATCAATATTTTTGACACAGGTGTCCTCCAAATATGAATATTTATTAACACAAAAGCTCCATAACCTCCTACATTTTTTATTTAACCTTTATTTAACTAGGCAAGTCAGTTAAGAACAAATTGTTATTTATAATGGCGGCCTACCCCGGCCAAACCCGGACGACGCTGGGCAAATTGTGCGCCGCCCTATGGGACTCCCAATCACCGGTTGTGATACAGCCTGGAATCGAACCAGGGTCTGTAGTGATGCCTCTAGCATTGAGATGCAGTGACTTAGACCACTGCGCACTCAGTGTATTCACTTCTCCTCCACCTAACTTTGTTGACTTCCTAAACCCATTTCCTTTCTTCTCATCTCTGTCTGTGTTTCTCAGGGATGGAGCCCCTGACACTCAAGCAGTCACAGACCTTTTCTCTCTGGGCTGGCCCCAGGTCCTCTCCAGTATCCACAGTGTAGCTCTGGCCTGGGTGGACGGCAAAAGTGGGGCGGCCCACGGCCCGAGGTCACCTAACCTTGACCCCAGGAAACTCAGCTCCCAGAGAGTCAAAGACCTGCTGAGCGTAGTAGAGTGAGTAATCAATGATGACTACAGCGTAGATTTCAGCAGCATCTAAATAATTTCTTAGGCATACTGTATTTAAGCAATGAGTCATTCCATGTCTTCCAAAACTGTTTCAAAGCAAATTTTCTGCAATTCTACACATTTTATCATTGGGGCTGAGAGAAAAAATTGCAGTTATTAAAAACATTTCAGGTTCTCTACACATTTTGCCATGGGATTGAGTGAAAATATGCAGTTTAAAAGCTAATTTCATGCAATTCTACACATTTTTCCATGGCTAATGCCGTGTTATTATGCTAACTGAGTGATTCAAACATTATAACAAAATCAATGGGGGCATGACATTTTTTTAACTTTAGATTCTCCCTGACTGTCTAGTTTTTATTTTGGTGATTGTTCGTTTTCAAAGACGATCTTATGAAAAAATACATAGCTCATTATCTTTTCTACATACTTTATATCTGGTTTTAGTCATTTAAGTTTACACTGAAGACGTTTTACTGTCCTGAAATGATTATACTTTTTTTAAATATAGGGGACACCCTGTATTTCAAAAGAATAATATTTCAGGAATGCTGATCATATCTGTCACTAACTACAAAAACAATTTCAGAACAATCTGAGATTGTGGGTGTCGAAATCCTCTTTCTTGTGCTTTTTGAGGTGGAAAGACCCCAATGTATTCTTTGCTACAGGTGGTTGTTGGAGTTGCCGTACATTGATAACAGAAGAATTGCGCTGTATGGAAAGGTATAGGGTCTATTTCCAACTATATTGCTGCATTGATTCTAGCAGACCCAGCCAAAGTGAGAAAAAAATAGCTTAAAACATCCATGTTAGATCAAACAGTATTCTGTATGTAGCCACCTCTGGATGTGAGTACCCCACCATTTAAATTTTCAACAGGCATTTGGTGGACTTCTGACACTGAAGATGATGGCAGCAGCCAACATATTTAAATGTGCTGCAGTGATGGCTCCAATCACAGACTTCAAAATCTACAGTACGTCCACCAACATTTAGGAGTAATCTGTGTTGCTTTTCATCTTTGTTCTTGTGATTAGACGTACTGTGTCTGACAGTTTGTTACACTATTATTCAATCCTATACCTACCCCAGTTCTTACTTGGTTTATCTTTTAGAGTTTGTTATCGATTTATAAACAATAATGACTTCCATAATAGATGCTGCTTTCTCTGAGAGACACCTGGGTCTTCCAGCCACGCAGGAGAGCTTCTACAAGGTAAGTCAAGATCTTGTTCTTCAATTTGATTGTAAAGTATAAGATGGTGTAACATCGTCTCTCTCACATGCACTCAACTTGTCCCTTTAGTCTTCCTTTGAACAAAAAACAGGTTGTGACTAGACGGAGTACATCTAAGACCAGAAGTGACATTTCGTAGCAGGTTAGGAGAGCATTTTTGCTAACCCTTTCCTAACTTTAATCTAATGCTCCTAACCTGCTACGCTAATTCTCCACACCTGCTGTGTAAAGTCTCCTAACATGCTACGAAAAAGTAACTTCTGGTCGTAGCTGTATTCCACCTAGTCAGCATTCCAAAAACCTGGGTCTTAGTTCAACATTTCTCCTCAGGATGCCTCTTTGCTGGATGATGTGGTCAATCTGAGGGACAAGAACTTCCTCCTTTTACATGGAACCGCAGATGGTGAGAACCTTTATGATCTATTCAACTATTCAACTAATATTTAGGGGAACACTTTCAGAAGTGCCACAAAAATAAAGACATACCCCACATGAGATATTGAATGGATCTACTTGCACATATTTGTGAAGTAACACTTCCATCTTGAACTTCTATCTCGTCTGTTTTCTGTTGACTTTTTTCTTGTAGCACATGTCCACTTCCAGCACACTGCCGAGCTCATAGACCGTCTGGTGTCAGCAAAGGCCAACTACTCTCTGCAGATTTACCCTGACGAGGGCCACATTTTGAGACGGAGCCACGGTGATCAGCACTTCCGGCGCACCCTAACAAACTTTCTCCAGGACTGTCTGGCTCCTATGCCCCCTCAAAAGTCTGATGGACAGGAGGATGACTGAGAGCTACCCTCCCAAACATTTACATCCAACAACAAAACACCAATACACCATACTTCCATCCTTTTGACCTTGAGGACCTTGAGGATTTTGCATGAGGGAAATGTGAAAAGGCATGTAGTGTGAAGGGAAAGCATGCTCTCAAATGTCTCATGTTGAGTAGAGTTTGCATTTTTGTATTTAAATAGCTGACTAAACTCAACTCCATGGTGAAGGAAGTTAAACTTCCTTGGAGTTTAGTCATCTAGTATTAAGCATGACCCATATTGCAGAACCTGATTATTGCAAAAATCCTTAAGAATTTGTTCTTCTTTCCTAAGTGCATTTGAGATGGTAATAAATAGTTTGATGTTATCTGGTGGTGATAGATTGTTTAAATCAAATTGAATAAAATGTTATTTGTCACATGCTTCATAAACAACAGGTGTAGACTAACAGTGAAATGCTTACTTATGGGCCCTTCCAGATAGCATGGTGGGTAGGAGCATTGGGCCAGTAACCGGAAGGTTGCTGGATGGAAACCCTGAGCTGACAAGGTAAAAGATCTGTTGTTCTACCCCTGAGCAAGGCAGCTAACCAACAGTTCCCTGGGCGCCAATGACGTGGATGTCAATTAAGACTGTCTCCCACACCTCTCTGATTCAGAGGGGTTGGGTTAAATGCAGAAGACACATTTCAGTTGTACAACTTCCAAACAATGCATAGAGAAAAATAATAATAAAAATAATAATACGAGGAATAAATGCACAATGAGTAACGATAATTTGGCTATATACCAGTACCGAGTCGATGTGCAGGGGTACAAGGTAAATGAGGTAGATACAGTATGTACATATTGTCACGATGTTCGTAATAATGATGGTCGGACCAAGGCGCAGCGTGAGTATAGTTCCACATCTTTTAATGAATAAGTGAAACTGAAAACAAAATAACAAAACTTACAAAGACCCGTGACTACGTAGTGTTCAAACACACTATACATAAACAATATCCCATAACCCACAGGTGGAAAAATATTCTGCTTAAGTATGATCCCCAATTAGAGACAACGATAACCAGCTGCCTCTAAATGGGAATCATACAAATCACCAACATAGAAAATCAAACCTAGAACCCCACATAGAAAATATAAACTAGAACAAGAAAACATAGTCATGCCCTAACCTACTCTACCATAGAAAATACAGGTTTTCTATGGTCAGGACGTGACACATATAGGTAGGGATAAAGTCCCTAGCCCAGGTAACAATTTGGTATTTTATTAGGATCCCCATTAGCTGTTGCAAAAGCAGCAGCTACTCTTCCTGGGGTCCACACTAAACATGAAATATAAGACAGCATGACGTAATACAGAACATCATTAGACAAGAACAGCTCAAGGACAGAACTACATACATTTTCAAAAAGGCACATGTAGCCTACATATCAATGCATACACACAAACTATCTAGGTCAAATAGGGGAGAGGCGTTCTGCCGCGAGGTGTTGCTTTATCTGGTTTTTGAAACCAGGTTTGCTGTTTATTTGAGCAATATGAAATGGAAGGAAGTTCCATGCAATAAGGGATCTACATAATACTGTAAGTTATCTTGATTTTTTCCTGGATTTGGGGACTATGAAAAGACCCCTGGTGGCATGTCTGGTGGGATAAGTGTGTGTGTCAGAGCTGTGTGTAAATTGACAATGCAAACAAATTGGGATTTTCAACACATTAATGTTTCTTATAAAAAGAAGAAGTGATGCAGTCAGTCTCTCCTCAACTCTTAGCCAAGAGAGACTGGCATGTATAGTATTTATATCAACCCTCTAATTACAATTAGGAGCAAAACGTGCCGCTCTGTTCTGGGCCAGCTGCAGCTTAACAAGGTCTTTCCTTGCAGTACTGGACCACACGACTGGACAATAATCAAGATTAGACAAAACTAGAGCCTGCAGAACTTGTTTTTTGGAGTGTGGTGTCAAAAAAGCAGAGCATCTCTTGATTACGGCTAGACCTCTCCCCATCTTTGCAACCACTGAATCTATATGTTTTGACCATGACAGTTTACAATCTAAGTCATCGTCAAGTAATTTAGTCTCCTCAACTTGTTCAACAGCCACACCATTCATTACCAGATTCAGCTGAGGTCTAGAACTTAGGCAATATTGTACCAAATACAATGCTCTTAGTTTTAGAGATGTTCAGGACCAGTATTTTACTGGCCACCCATTCCAAAAACAGACTGCAACTCATTGTTAAGGGTTTCAGTGACTTCATTAGCTGTGGTTGCTGATGCGTATATGGTTGAATCATCAGCATACATGGACACACATACTTTGTTTAATGCCAGTGACAGGTCATTGGTAAAAATAGAAAAGAATAGAGGGCTTAGAGAGCTGCCCTGCGGTACACCACACTTTACATGTTTGACAAGATGCTTCCATTAAAGAAAACCCTCTGAGTTCTATTAGATAGATAGCTCTGAATCCATGATATGGCAGAGGTTGAAAAGCCATTGCACTTAAGTTTTTTCAACAACAGGTTATGTTCAATAATATCAAAGGCTGCACTGAAATCTAACAGTACAACTCCCACAATCTTCTTATTATCAATTTCTTTCAACAAATCATCAGTCATTTGTGTCAGTGCAGTACATGTTGAGTGCCCTTCTCTATAAGCATGCTGAAAGTCTGTTGTTAATTTGTTTACATAGGAATAGCATTGTATTTGGTCAAACACAATTTTTTCCAACAGTTTGCTAAGAGCTGGCAGCAAGCTTATAGGTCTGCTGTTAGAACCAGTAAAGGTCGCTTTACCACTCTTGGGTAGCAGAATTACTTTGGCTTCCCTCCAGGCCTGAGGACAAAGACTTTCCTCAAGGCTCAGATAAAAAATATTACAGATAAGAGTGGCTATAGAGTCAGCTAAACTCCTCAGTAGCTTTCCATCTAAGTTGTCAATGCCAGGAGGTTTGTCATTACTGATCGTTAACAATATTTTTTTCCACCTCTCCCACACTAGCTTTACCAAATTCAGACTTGCACTGCTTTCCTTTCATTATTTGTTTTTTTATGCATGATTATAATTGCTCACTGTTTGTCGTAGGAATTTCCTGACTAAGTTTGCCCACGTTGCCAATTAAATAATAATTCAAATAATTGGCAACATCAAATGGTTTTGTGATGAATAAGCCATCTGATTAGATGAAAGATGGAGCTGAATTTGTCTTTCTGCCCATAATTTCATTTAAAGTACTTAAAAAAATGTTCATCATTATTTATATCATTGATCTTGGCTTCATAATACAGTTTCTTCTTCTTTTTGTTGAGTTTAGTCACATCATTTATCAATATGCAGTAAGTTAGCCAGTCAGACGTGCAGCCAGACTTATTAGCCACTCCTTTTGCCCCATCTCTTTCAACCATACAGTTTTTCAATTCCTCATCAATCCATGGAGCCTTAACAGCTCTAACAGTCAGTTTCTTAGCAGGTGCATGTTTATTAATAATTGGAAGAAGCAATATCATAAATTCATCAAGTGCAGCATCTGGATGCTCCTCATTAATCACATCAGACAAACAAATATTTTTTACATCATCCACATAAGAGTCACAGCAAAATCTTTTGTATCATCTCTTATACACTATTTTAGGCCCAGCTGTTGGAACTTTGGCTTTCCTGGATATAGCCACTATAATGTGATCACTGCATCCAATGGGTACGGATAAAGCTCAAGAACAAAGTTCTACAGCATTAGTAAAAATGTGATCGATACATGTGGATGATCTTGTTCCTGTAATGTTTGTAAACCTGAACCAGATTACAGGCTCTGGTTACAGTAAGATGCTTCTTCTTGAGCGGACAGCTAGATGAAAACCAGTCAATATTCAGATCCCCAAGAAAGTAGACCTCTCTGTTGACATCATACACACTATCAAGAATTTCACACATATTATTTAGATACTGACTGTTAGCACTTGGTGGCCTATTGCAACACCCCAAAAGAAAAGGCTTTAGATGTGCCAAGTGAACCTATGGAGAGAGAATGTTTTTTTAATCTATGTTAGCAAAAACCTCTGGAGAACCTTTTTAGCATGTTTTGGTGTTAAAATAATGGATTGTGTATGTCAAATAAAATTGTATTGGTCACATACACATGGTTAGCAGGTTATTGCAAGTGCAGCAAAATGCTTGTGCTTCTAGTTCCGACAGTGCAGCAATATCTAACATGTAATCTAACAATTCCACAACTACCTAACACGCACAAATCTAAGTAAAGGAATGGAATAAGAATATATACATATACATATATGGATGAGCAATGACAGAGCGGCATAGGCAAGATACAATAGATGGTATAAGATGGTATGTGTGCCATTCAGAGGGTGAATGGGTAAGAGAAAATATTTAAGTGCCCGTTCGTGCCATGAACTGCAACACTGCTGGGTTTTTCATGCTCAACCATTTCCCGTGTGTATCAAGAATGGTCCACAATCCAAAGGACATCCAGCCAACTTGACACAACTGTGGGAAGTATTGGAATCAGCATTTGAAACCTTTGAGTCCATGTCCGACAAATTGAGGCTGTTCTGAGGGCAAAGGAGGGGGGATGCAACTCAATATTAGGAAGGTGTTCCTAATGTTTGGTATACTTAATGTCATGACTGTCCTGTGAAGATCAGAATGGGTCAGATCAGACTGGCAGAGGATGACAGTAACAGTAACCAGGCCTCTCTCTCGCCCACAGGGAGGGGGGAAGGAGGGGGAGCTACTGGATGGTCAACAGTTTACACCCTGTTGTAAATTAACGGAGAAGGAGACTTTCTTTCCACTTCCAGTATTTACCCAAGGAATGTTCTTTGTTAACAGACTTTGACCCGACAAAACTCTAACACATTTAAAAAAAAGTGAATACTGGAACAATATTTCTAACATAATAACGTGGGGAATGGTCAGTGGGGTGATACAGAAAACTAATGTCATTTTGGTTTTTTATTTTGTGATGTCATTAAAAATGGTATGGATGAAATACTGGAACAAGGAAAGTGTAAAGTGTAACCCCTTTATCTGTCAAGTTATCAGCCTGATGGAACCTTCCTTTTCAACCAGAGTGCATAAAAGGACTAGCTAATAATTACAATTTCAGACCAGAACATTGCCACGTTGCAGCTGTGCGTGTAAAGTGGTCTGAATCCTGAACCCTGAATGATCAACACGTGGTGTAGGTGAGAAGCTCATCTCCCAGACAATCACTGGTACGGCTGATTAGCTGTTCTAAGTCAGATATCAAGAGAAGTGAATCTTAGAGGGACCATCCTACAACTCTTCAAACTGTCCCATCCTACTACGAGTCTCAAATCACCGTATTCTCCTACCATAATCACCAATGGGAACCATCGACACGGCTGGCTATCTTCCAATTTGAACAACAGCAGAAGAGACAGTTCCGTACCCTTTCGGACAAGCAGAGCCTTACATGCGGCGGTTCGTGTGCAAAGTAAATGATTAATGTGAGTGTTACGGATACAGTTATCCTGTGTGTGTGTATCCTGTGTGTGTGTTTCTTTTCTCTCTCTCAGGTGAAAATCATCACTCCCCAATCAGTCAACAATCAATCATCAATCAGAAGACACACCTCCTCCTATTTCCTAACCTATCACAGTTCCTTCTCCATGGTTTAAAAACCCCATCATTTGTTTGTTCTAGAGCTCAATCTCTCTGTAAATGTCATGTCTGTAGGTCTCTGTGTTTCACTCTCGCTTTGTGTCTTAACCTCTCTTTTGTTTAAGCACCTCACAGCACTTTGTCATCACCTGTGAGTATTGTTTTTGGTTATGGTGTTTGTGTTTGATTGCTGGTGGGAAAAGGGGGAAACCAAGACAAGTCACCCATGGGCATACACTACCCGTAGGTGAACTTTGTTAAATACACTAGTTAGAACTGGGCGGACCACCCACTGTATTTTTGGTTAGTTAGTTAGCTGTTGTTAAAGTAGGCTAGTCTAGCTTAGGGGTGATTTTGAATACTTATTGTTTCTTTCCTTGGGTCCAGCTCAGCCCCTTTTCCTGCTCCCCCCATTACCGTGTGTTTATAAATAAACCTAGAGTTTGACGGTAGATTTCTGTTGTCGTGCTTATTTCGTTCACACTTTAACTTTGTCACAATAATAATTTGCATGAGTTATGTTACGGGTCTCATTACCATCCCCCCTAGACTGTCGGGCCAAAAGGGATTCGTAACAGTGAGAATAGTTCTAAAATGTATCCACGATAAGTGTCCCTTTTCTTCTCTCTCTCTGTTTTTGCAGATGCATGAGGTTACGACTGTTCAGAATGATGATATGATAAGAGGTTATAATTAATATGTTGACTGTTTTATGTATGTTATAGGTAAAGACCTTATAGAGCTTAATTCGGGAGATGGTTACTTTTACTGACCGTCGTGGCTGCTTTGCGTGATGTATTGTTGTCTCTATCTTCTTGCTCTTTGTGCTGTTCTGCGCCCAATAATGTTTGTATCATGTTTTGTGCTGCTACCATGCTGTGTTGCTACTATGTTGTTATCATGTTGTGTTGCTATCATGCTGTGTTGTCATGTGTTGCTGCCTTGCTATGTAAAGATGGCGCCGAAGAACATGGCTGACGTTTTAAATTCTCTCAACCAATTGTGCTATTTTGGTCTTTTTTTTTTAGTTTTGTGTAACTTATTTTTTAACTTATTGTGTACATAATGTTGCTGCTACCGTCTCCTATGACTGAAAATAACTTCTGGACATCAGAAAAGCAATTACTCACCGCAGACTTTAATGAGTCTGATGAGAATGATATCCTGCTTTCACCGGAACAGTCCCAGATCCACGCCTTTTGCGTGAAGAAAAGACATCGGAAAAGGTTACACAGATTGGGGTACCTTCTGAGAATCCGGAGGCGAGCGAGTAAACTCCCAATGCCTTCCATTCTTCTTGCTAACGTGCAATCATTGGAAAGGAAAATTGATAACCTACTATTAAGATTATCCTACCAACGGGACATTAGATACTGTAATATCTTATGTTTCACCGAGATGTGGCTGGATGAAGATACGGACAATATAGAGCTAGAGGGATTTTCCATGCACCGGCAGAACAGAGACGCTACCTCTGGTAACACGAGGGGTGGGTGTGTGTGTCTTTTTGTAAATAACAGATGGTGCAGCATGTCTAATATTAAAGAAGTCTCGAGGTATTGCTCGATTAAGGTGGAGCACCTTATGATAAGCTGCAGACCACATTATCTACCAAGAGAGTTCTCATCTGTATTATTCGTAGCTGTCTATTTACCAGGCCATAAGCAAAGAAGAAAATGCTCACCCAGATTTAATGCAGGCAAACTTAAATCAGTTTTACCAAATTTTTACCAGCATGTCACATGTGCAACCAGGGGGAAATAATCCTAGACCACCTTTACTCCACGCACAGAGATGCATACAAAGCTCTCCCCCTCCATCCATTTGGCAAATCTGACCATAATTATATCCTCCTGATTCCTGCTTACAAGCAAAAACTAAAGCAGGAAGTACCAGTGACTTACTCAATACGGAAGTGGTCAGATGATGTGGATGCTACACTACAGGACTGTTTTGCTAGCACAAACTGGAATATGTTCTGGGATTCATCTAATGGCATTGAGGAATACACTACCTCAGTCATCAGCTTCATCAATAAGTGCATCGATGATGTCGTCCCCACAGTGACTGTACGTACATATCCCAACCAGAAGCCATGGACTACAGGCAAAATCCACATTGAGCTTAAGGCTAGAGCTGCTGTTTTCAAGGAGCGGGAGACTAATCCGGACGTTTATAAGGAATCCCGCTATGCCCTCAGACGAACCATCAAACAAGCAAAGCGTCAATACAGGATTAATATTAAGTCCTACTACACTGGCTCTGATGCTCTTCGGATGTGGCAGGGTTTGAAAACTATTACGGACTACAAAGGGATACCCAGACGCGAGCTGCCCAGTGACACGAGCCTGTCAGACAAGCTAAATGCCTTTTATGCTCACTTTGAGGCAAGCAACACTGAAGCATAGCCAATGTGAACAAAACCTTTAAACAGGTCAACATTCACAAAGCCACTGGACCAGGCGGATTATCAGGACGTGTACTCAAAGCATGCGCTGATCATCTGTCAAGTGTCTTCACTGACATTTTCAACCTCTCCCTGATCATGTCTGTAATACCTACATGTTTCAAGCAGACCACCATAGTCCCTGTGCCCAAGGAAGCGAAGGTAACCTGTCTAAATGATTACCTCCCCGTGGCACTCATGTCGGTAGCCATAAAGTGCTTTGAAAGGCTGGTCATGGCTCACATCAACAGCATCCTCCCAGACACCATAGACCCACTCCAATTCACATACCGCCCCAACAGATCCACAGATGATGCAATTTCAATTGCACTCTACACTGCCCTTTCTCAACTGGACAAAAAGGAACACCTATGAGAGAATGCTGTTCATTGACTACAGCGCAGCGTTCAACACCTCCCTCTGTAACTGGATCTTGGACTTCCTGACGGGCCACCCTGAGGTGGTAAGAGTAGGCAACAACACATCTGTCATGCTGATCGTTAACACTGGGAACCGTCAGGGGTGTGTATTTAGTCCCCTCCTGTATTTCCTGTTCACCCACGACTGTGTGGCCAAACACGACTCCAACAACATCATTAAGTTTGCTGACGACACAACAGTGGTAGGACTGATCACCGACAATGATGAGACAACCTATAGGGAGGAGGTCAGAGAACTGGCAGTGTGGTGCTAGGACAACAACCTCTCCCTCAATGTGAGAAAGACAAAGGAGCTGATCATGGACTCCAGGAAAAGGCAAGCTGAACAGGCCCCCATTAACATCGACAGGGCTGTAGTGGAGCGGGTCGAGAGTTTCAAGTTCTTTGGTGTCCACATCACCAATGAACTATCATGATCCAAACATACCAAGACAGTTGTGAAGAGGGCACTACAAAACCTTTTCCCCCTCAGGAGACTGAAAAGATTTGGCATGGGTCCCCAGATCCTCAAACGGTTCTACAGCTGCACCAACTGAACGACTCGATTAGCGTAGTGTCAGCTAGCTACATAGTTGTCTTCGCTGTCTTCGTATCCAAGATAATTGTGCAGTTTAGAGTGTGTAGACTTAGAGTGATTATCTTAATTTACCGAGGTTAGCTAGCCAGCTATTTGTCGTCCTTAACGTAGGAAATGCTGCTAGCTAGCTAGCCAACAGCTAGCCAACCTCTACCGAATTGAACTCCAACTACCCGGTCAACATTCCGCGTCGCTCCACAGGTAGTATCACATTTTCATTTCACTTCATTACAGTACAACGGTTTGATTTGTTTGATCGTAGCTAGCCAGCTACATAGCCGTCTTTGTATCTAAGACAATTGTGTAGTCTAGAGCGATTTTCTAGGTTAGCTGGCCAGCTATTGTCGTTCTTCTAACGTAGCTAGCCAGCTAGCCCCCGAATAGCAGCACTGTAGTAACTATTACAGTACAACGGTTTGTTTTGTTTGATCGTAGCTAGCTAGCTACATAGCCGTCTTTGTATCTAAGACAATTGTGTAGCCTAGAGCGATTT
The DNA here is from genome assembly GCF_036934945.1 of Oncorhynchus masou masou. Classification (NCBI taxonomy): domain Eukaryota; kingdom Metazoa; phylum Chordata; class Actinopteri; order Salmoniformes; family Salmonidae; genus Oncorhynchus; species Oncorhynchus masou. The sequence continues at coordinate 53,363,678 of NC_088216.1, read as the reverse complement.
TCTAGGTTAGCTGGCCAGCTATTGTCGTTCTTGTAACGTAGCTAGCCAGCTAGCCCCCGAATAGCAGCACTGTAGTAACTATTACAGTACAACGGTTTGTTTTGTTTGATCGTAGCCAGCTAGCTACATAGCCGTCTTTGTATCTAAGACAATTGTGTAGCCTAGAGCGATTTTCTAGGTTAGCTAGCCAGCTATTGTCGTTCTTTTAAAGTAACGTAACGCAATTAACCTGCTAGCTAGCCAGCTAGCCCCCGAATAGCAGCACTGTAGAAACTATTACACTCGACGGAACGACTTGATTAGTGTAGTGTCAACATCGCAGCCACTACCAGCTAGCCTACTCCAGCAGTACTGTATCATTTCAATCATTTTAGTCAATAAGATTCTTGCTATGTAAGCTTAACTGTCTGAACATTCGAGACGTGTAGTCCACTTGTCATTCCAATCTCCTTTGCATTAGCGTAGCCTCTTCTGTACCCTGTTAACTATGTGTCTATCTATCCCTGTTCTCTCCTCTCTGCACAGACCATACAAACGCTCCACACCGCGTGGCCGCGGCCACCCTAATCTGGTGGTCCCAGCGCGCACGACCCACGTGGAGTTCCTGGTCTCCGGTAGCCTCTGGAACTGCCGATCTGCGGCCAACAAGGCAGAGTTCATCTCAGCCTATGCCTCCCTCCAGTCCCTCGACTTCCTGGCACTGACGGAAACATGGATCACCACAGATAACACTGCTACTCCTACCGCTCTCTCTTCGTCCGCCCACGTGTTCTCGCACACCCCGAGAGCTTCTGGTCAGCGGGGTGGTGGCACCGGGATCCTCATCTCTCCCAAGTGGTCATTCTCTCTCTCTCCCCTTACCCATCTATCTATCGCCTCCTTTGAATTCCATGCTGTCACAGTTACCAGCCCTTTCAAGCTTAACATCCTTATCATTTATCGCCCTCCAGGTTCCCTCGGAGAGTTCATCAATGAGCTTGATGCCTTGATAAGCTCCTTTCCTGAGGACGGCTCACCTCTCACAGTCCTGGGCGACTTTAACCTCCCCACGTCTACCTTTGACTCATTCCTCTCTGCCTCCTTCTTTCCACTCCTCTCCTCTTTTGACCTCACCCTCTCACCTTCCCCCCTACTCACAAGGCAGGCAATACGCTCGACCTCATCTTTACTAGATGCTGTTCTTCCACTAACCTCACTGCAACTCCCCTCCAAGTCTCCGACCACTACCTTGTATCCTTTTCCCTCTCGCTCTCATCCAACACTTCCCACACTGCCCCTACTCGGATGGTATCGCGCCGTCCCAACCTTCGCTCTCTCTCCCCGCTACTCTTTCCTCTTCCATCCTATCATCTCTTCCCTCTGCTCATACCTTCTCCAACCTTTCTCCTGATTCTGCCTCCTCAACCCTCCTCACTTCCCTTTCTGCATCCTTTGACTCTCTATGTCCCCTATCCTCCAGGCCGGCTCGGTCCTCCCCTCCCGCTCCGTGGCTCGATGACTCATTGCGAGCTCACAGAACAGAGCTCCGGGCAGCCGAGCGGAAATGGAGGAAAACTCGCCTCCCTGCGGACCTGGCATCCTTTCACTCCCTCCTCTCTACATTTTCCTCCTCTGTCTCTGCTGCTAAAGCCACTTTCTACCACTCTAAATTCCAAGCATCTGCCTCTAACCCTAGGAAGCTCTTTGCCACCTTCTCCTCCCTCCTGAATCCTCCTCCCCCTCCCCCCTCCTCCCTCTCTGCAGATGACTTCGTCAACCATTTTGAAAAGAAGGTCGACGACATCCGATCCTCGTTTGCTAAGTCAAACGACACCGCTGGTTCTGCTCACACTGCCCTACCCTGTGCTCTGACCTCTTTCTCCCCTCTCTCTCCAGATGAAATCTCGCTTCTTGTGACGGCCGGCCGCCCAACAACCTGCCCGCTCGACCCTATCCCCTCCTCTCTTCTCCAGACCATTTCCGGGGACCTTCTCCCTTACCTCACCTCGCTCATCAACTCATCCCTGACCGCTGGCTACGTCCCTTCCGTCTTCAAGAGAGCGAGAGTTGCACCCCTTCTGAAAAAACCTACACTCGATCCCTCCGATGTCAACAACTACAGACCAGTATCCCTTCTTTCTTTTCTGTCCAAAACTCTTGAACGTGCCGTCCTTGGCCAGCTCTCCCGCTATCTCTCTCAGAATGACCTTCTTGATCCAAATCAGTCAGGTTTCAAGACTAGTCATTCAACTGAGACTGCTCTTCTCTGCATCACGGAGGCGCTCCGCACTGCTAAAGCTAACTCTCTCTCCTCTGCTCTCATCCTTCTAGACCTATCGGCTGCCTTCGATACTGTGAACCATCAGATCCTCCTCTCCACCCTCTCCGAGTTGGGCATCTCCGGCGCGGCCCACGCTTGGATTGCATCCTACCTGACAGGTCGCTCCTACCAGGTGGCGTGGCGAGAATCTGTCTCCTCGCCACGCGCTCTCACCACTGGTGTCCCCCAGGGCTCTGTTCTAGGCCCTCTCCTATTCTCGCTATACACCAAGTCACTTGGCTCTGTCATAACCTCACATGGTCTCTCCTATCATTGCTATGCAGACGACACACAATTAATCTTCTCCTTTCCCCCTTCTGATGTCCAGGTGGCGAATCGCATCTCTGCATGTCTGGCAGACATATCAGTGTGGATGACGGATCACCACCTCAAGCTGAACCTCGGCAAGACGGAGCTGCTCTTCCTCCCGGGGAAGGACTGCCCGTTCCATGATCTCGCCATCACGGTTGACAACTCCATTGTGTCCTCCTCCCAGAGCGCTAAGAACCTTGGCGTGATCCTGGACAACACCCTGTCGTTCTCAACTAACATCATGGCGGTGGCCCGTTCCTGTAGGTTCATGCTCTACAACATCCGCAGAGTACGACCCTGCCTCACACAGGAAGCGGCGCAGGTCCTAATCCAGGCACTTGTCATCTCCCGTCTGGATTACTGCAACTCGCTGTTGGCTGGGCTCCCTGCCTGTGCCATTAAACCCCTACAACTCATCCAGAACGCCGCAGCCCGTCTGGTGTTCAACCTTCCCAAGTTCTCTCACGTCACCCCGCTCCTCCGCTCTCTCCACTGGCTTCCAGTTGAAGCTCGCATCCGCTACAAGACCATGGTGCTTGCCTACGGAGCTGTGAGGGGAACGGCACCGCAGTACCTCCAGGCTCTGATCAGGCCCTACACCCAAGCAAGGGCACTGCGTTCATCCACCTCTGGCCTGCTCGCCTCCCTACCATTGAGGAAGTACAGTTCCCGCTCAGCCCAGTCAAAACTGTTCGCTGCTCTGGCCCCCCAATGGTGGAACAAACTCCCTCACGACGCCAGGACAGCGGAGTCAATCACCACCTTCCGGAGACACCTGAAACCCCACCTCTTCAAGGAATACCTAGGATAGGATAAGTAATCCTTCTCACCCCCCCCTTAATGATTTAGATGCACTATTGTAAAGTGGCTGTTCCACTGGATGTCAGAAGGTGAATTCACCAATTTGTAAGTCGCTCTGGATAAGAGCGTCTGCTAAATGACTTAAATGTAAATGTAAATGTAATCCTGACCGGTTGCATCACTGCCTGGTATGGCAACTGCTCGGTATCTGACCATAAGGCGCAACAGAGGGTAGTGCGAATGGTCCAGTACATTGGGGCCAAGCTTCTTGCCATCCAATACCTATATAATAGACGGTGTCAGAGAAAAGCCCATAAAAAAGCCTAAGTTATAGACTTTTCTCTGCTACCGCATGGCAAGCGGTACCGGAGCAACAGGGCTAGAACCAAAAGGCTGATCAACAGCTTCCACCCCCAAGCCATTGGACTGCTGAACAATTCATAAAAATCGCCACCGGACAATTTACATGGACCCCCCTCCCTTTTGTACACTGCTGCCACTCGCTGTTTGTTTATTACGTATTAATCATAACTTCACCCCCACCTACATGTACAGATTACCTCAACTATCCTGTACCCCTGCACACTGACTCGGTACCGGTGCCCCCTGTATATAGCCTCGTTATTGTTATTCTTATTGTGTTAATTTTAATTTTAGCCTACTTGGTAAATATTTTATTCTTCTTGAACTGCACTGTTGGTTAATAAGGGCTTATACGTAAGCATTTCATGGTAGAGTCTACATTTGTTGTATTCGGCGGATGTGGCAAATAAAGATTGATTTGTTGTCTTATGTCTCTCTTTACGTGGTGTTGTCTCTCTTGTGTGTTTTGACTTACATGTATAATCTTTTTATTTTTAAGCCCCCGTCCCCGCAGGAGGCCTTTTGGTTGGCTGTCATTGTAAATAACAATTTGTTCTTAACTGACTTGCCTAGTTAAATAAAGGTTAAATCAATCAAATAAAAATCTAAAATGGTAAAACCAACCCCTTCCATGGTGCCCCAAATTCCTAATGAGTTAAACGCTACATGATTAATAAGGTAACAAACATGGCTAATTAAATAAATAACAGTCATCAGATTAATGAAAGTAAAGTCATGACATCAGTGTATATTGCTAAGAATGTGAGAGTAGGGGGACTGACTCCCCTAGAAGGTCACAAACGCAGGCCACTAGCCCAAATAACAAATGCCCCAGAATAATAGTAGAGAGAATGATTTATTTCAGATTTAATTTATTTCATCACATTCTCAGTGGGTCAGAAGGTTACATACACTCAATTAGTACTCCCCTTTAAATTGTTTAACTTGGGTCAAGCGTTTCAGGAAGCCTTCCACAAGCTTCTCACAATAAGCTGGGTTAATTTTGGGCCATTCCGCCTGACAGAGATGGTGTAACTGAGACAGGTTTGTAGGCCCCCTTGCACAGGCTTTTTCAGTTCTGACCACAGATTTTCTATAGGATTGAGGTCAGGGCTGTGTGATGGCCACTCCAATACCTTGACTTCGTCGTCCTTAAGCCATTTTGCCACAACTTTGGAAGTATGCTTGGGGTCATTGTCCATTTGGAAGACCCATTTGCGACCAAGCTTTAACTTCCTGACTGATGTCTTGAGATGTTGCTTCAATATATCCACAAAATTTTCCGTGCTCATGATGCCATCTATTTTGTGAAGTGCACCAGTCCCTCCTGCAGCAAAGCACCCCCACAACATGGTGCTGACACCCCCGTGCTTCACGGTTGGGATGGTGTTCTTCAGCTTGCAAGCCTCCCCCTTTTTCCTCCAAACATAACGATGGTCATTATGGCCAAACATGTCTATTTTTGTTTCATCAGACCAGAGGACATTTCTCCAAAAAGATCGTAGTCTGGCTTTTTTATGGCCGTTTTGGAGCAGTGGCTTCTTCCTTGCTGAGCAGCCTTTCAGATTATGTCGATATAGGACACATTTTACTGTGGACACAGACACTTTTGTACTGGTTTACTCCAGCATCTTCACAAAGTCCTTGGCTGTTGTTCTGGGATTGATTTGCACTTTTCACACCAAAGTACGTTCATGTCTAGGAGACAGAACGCATTTCCTTCCTGAGTGGTATGATGGCTTTGTGGTCCCATGATGTTTATACTTGCATACTATTGTTTGTACAGATGGACGTGGTACCTTCAGCCAGGTCTTGGCTGATTTATTTTGATTTTCCCATGATGTCAAGCAATTGGCACTGAGTTTGAAAGTAGGCCTTTAAATACATCCACAAGTACACCTCCAATTGACTCAAATGATGTCAATTAGCCTATCAGCAACCTTTCGGTTACAAGTCCACCGCTCTAACTACTAGGCTACCCTGCCTAGTGATTTGCCAAAACTATAGTTTGGTAACAAGAAATTTGTGGAGTGGTTGAAAAATGAGTTTTAATTACTCCAACCGGTTGAAAGCACTGTGTGTGAGTATCCTTGCCAGCAGACAAAGATCTATGAATGGATCAGTGGTTTGCCAATGATTGGCTTGGCAACAGTAACAAGATGTGATGTGTAAATAATTTTTCTTTGGACACAAATATTCTTGCAATGTTTCCATGAAACTTGTCTACAACATTAATGTTCTGAGAACATAGTAAACATCTTCTGTGTATATTTTGTGGGACATTGATGGAATATTCTCCTAACCCACAGAAAACTGGACGCATGAATGTTCTTACAATGTTCCCATGAAACGTGTCAAGAACATTCCTATCTTAAATTCTGGTATTCCTAATCTGGGTAAATTGTATTTGACATCAAGGGAATGATCTCTTGCAAACATTCCTTGCACATCACAGGAACATTCTTATGAAAATGTTAGTTAATTTGGCGGCAGGTAGCCTAGTGGTCACAGCGTTGGGCCAGTAACCGAAAGGATCGAATCCCCGAGCTGAAAATGTACAAATCTGTCGTTCTGCCCCTTAGCAAGGCAGTTAACCCACTGTCCCCGGGCCCAGAAGACGTGGATGTCGATTAAGTCAGCCCCCTGCACCTCTCTGTTTCAGAGGGTTTGGGTTACATGCGGAAGACACATTTCAGTTGAAAGAATTCAGTTGTACAACTGACTAGGTATCCCCCCTTTCCCTAATGAGACTCTTAAGGGAATGTTTTCTAAAGTTGTGGGAGCGTTTGTTGTCAACTGGGAGGCAACATAATAGCATGCACTGAGCGTACAGAACATTGCTCTTTCCATGACATTGACTGACCAGGTAGATCCAGGTGAAAGCTATGATCCCTTATTGATGTCACTTGTTAAATCACTGTATATGAAGGGGAGGAGACAGGTTAAGGAAGGATTTTTAAGCCTTGACACAATTGAGAAATGGATTATGTATGTTTGCCATTAAGAGGGTGAATGGGCAAGACAAAAGATTTAAGTTCCCTTAAATGGGGAATGATAGTAGGTGCCAGGTGTACCGGTTTGAGTGTGTCAAGAACTATAATGCTGATTGGTTTTTCGTGCTCAACAGTTTCCCGTGTGTATGAAGAATGGTCCACCACCCAAAGGACATCCAGCAATCTTGACACAACTGTGGGAAGCATTGGAATTAGCGCAAAGAGGTTCAATGCAGATTGTCCAGGTTTTGCGGTCGGATGCCAAGCAGTTGCCATACCAGGCGGTGATGAAGCAGTTGCCATACCAGGCGGTGATCCAGCCAGTCAAGATGCTCTCAATGGTGTAGCTGTATAACTTTTCTCAGATCTGAGGGGCCATGACACATCTTTTCATCCTCCTGAGGGGGAAGAGGTGTTGTTGTACTTTTTCACAGCTGTATTGGTGTTAGTGGACCATGTTAATTCCTTAGTGATGTGGACAACAAGGAACTTGAAGCTCCTGACCCGCTCTACCTCAGCCCCGTCGATGGCCTTCCGTTTCCTGTTGTCCACGATCAGCTCCTTTGTATTGCTGACATTGAAGGAGAGTTTGTTGTCCTGGCAGTCACTGACTTCCTCTCAATAGGCGGTCTCATCGTTGTCGGTGATCAGGCCTACCACCGTTGTGTCATCAGCAAACTTAACAATGGTGTTGGAATCATGCACGGAAATAGAGTCGTGGGAGAACAGGGAGTACAAGAGGTTGCCTACCCTTGCCACCCTCCCAGTTGCAGAGAGAGGTGTTCAGTCCCAGGGTCCGGAGCTTAGTGATGAGCTTGAAGGGCACTATGTTGTTGAATACTAAGCAGTTCAACATCATGCTGTTGATGACATAGCAGTGAGCACTCACCCAAATGCACCTTCAGCAGTGTCTACTCAGATTTGATTTTGGACAGAGAGGAAGAGGCGAAGCAGACCAATAAGCAGATTAATAAGATAGCCAATAAGCAACTAGGCAACTGGCAGTTCCAGCCTTTGAGACAATGGGCCCATTGATAGGGCAGAGACAAGACCATCTCGTCATATACATTATCTTTGGTTTGACGGACCAAATGCAAACAGGCAAAACGAAAGACAGCCATAGATCATTGCACATCAGCGATTTGAATGCAATCCACTTAATAGTCTAAATAAAACCTTTGTTTCACTAAATGTGATGCATATGACTTTTTACATTGAAGACCGTGGATATTTGCCATGACATCAAGAATCGAAGGTTCTTCGATCTCTGATGACATTTGATTTGGGTCCTAATTGTCTCTGGCATAAATTCAGACAACTACCGGTAGCATCCCGTTGCCTACGTCACCAGTTTTTACCGAATGCGATGGAACAGCGTGGAATGAAAATCTTAAACTCTTTCTAGCGGTGGCTGAAATTCACAAACAGGTCATTACTAATCATTGAATGTTGAATTGCATCTTTGTTACACGTTAGAAACCGTTCAGCGCAGTAGCATGCATGTTCAGTGTGATTTACCCTTAATTTCTTTTGATTACGTTACTTAACTGGCACAGAGTTTCTAAACCCAAGAGGCGCAACATCGCGAGACTTCCGGGAACAGCTAAGTCAATGGGAGAAATGTAATTTGTTCCCCTGGTTGTACCTTTTTGAATTTCGAGACAAGGTACAACCTAGATTCGAGTCTTAGGTGGTTGAATTTGTAAATACTGCTACCTCGTGAAAGTGATTAACAACATTAAAAAATGTTCGTCAGCGCCTTAATATTGAAGTAGTGCCTTTGAGTTTTACTCCGTGCACATGCGCAGTTTGTCGCCCGATGTTTCTCTACGCATGAGCAAAGATAGTCAACGTCGTCTACAAGTATGATCAGGGATTTCTATTTATAGAAGCAGACGATCTTCATACTGTACTGTCTTTGGTTCTAGTCTCTGAACATGGGTGGGGGGGAAATAGCTGTTCGCTGAATGTTATGCAAGTCCTTCTCAATGAGTTGTCATGTCTCCATAATGTTTACATGATTTTATTTCAGTATAATTTATATTTTCTGTGGTTTTCTTCCCCAATTTTGCTTAGATGATGTCTTATCACTTGCAATCACTTGCTCGATGTGTGTTACTTGTTCTCCTTGTAAGCCACTGCCAAGGAGCCAGGCAGGGACAGGATCTCAAATGTGGAGGTGAGTATTTGGACTTAATACCAATTTACTACACTAGATCCCATTTATTCTCATAATTTGATCCCAACACCCTGGTTTTCTACATTGTGCATCCACTTTTGGTCCACATGCCTTCATTGAACAACCTAGTTATTCTCTGGTTATTCTCCGTCAGCATGTAGGGCCATGGTGGATGAGATGGAGTGGGCGATATCCCAGGTGGATCCTAAGAAAATGATCCAGACAGGGTCTTTTAGAATCAACCCGGATGGTAGCCAGTCTATTCGAGAGGTAAGGGTACCTGATGGCTACTGGGTCCTACATTGGCCTTATTTTACACATTCAATGTTATTTATTTGTAGGATTCTACAGTTGATTAGTGTTTAATGTTATATGGTTATAATTGTTCTCTTTTTAAGCTCACCAACATTGTGTCCCCCTAGGTTCCCTTCGCCCGCTCGGAAGGTAACCTCCTTGAGCTGATGGAGGAGGTGTGTGAGCGGATGAAGGATTACGGGGAACGTGTGGACCCCACCACCAGCAGGAAGACCTACGAAAGGGTCACGTCTCGGAACGGCAAATCCATGGACCTCTCAGAGGCTAAACTGGATTCCAGAGTCACATCCAGCCTGAAATATGCTGTGGGTAGCTTTTTCAACTTCACATGTTGGGGGTAGGGACTAGGGATGATGAAATGCTATAGCACATCAGTGTGACTTTCTAGAACCTCTGATAATATAGTGAAGGATAATAGCAACAATGACTGCAGTTGATTGCAACTTTCACCCAAACATACCAATGCAGTAAAGGGGAAACGTTCCATATGTTTTTTATTGTGGCTTGCAAGCCAATGGCTCCAAGCTCCTGCAACTCAGGGAAATGTGTCCCACTACGTCTTATGAAACAATCTTCTCCACCTTACCCCCAGTGTGAGACCATCCTTGAACAACAGGAAGATGAGGTCATCGAATTCTTTGCACATGAAACGGACAACGTCAAAGACAAACTCTGCAGCAAGAGAACAGGTATGCCACTTTATTACTTGATCCAGTACATGATATTGACCACCAGAGATTACGGCACAATCCCAATACCCCCCTTAGCTCGCCCCCTCGGTGGGGGAGTGGCACTCAAACGGAGCAACTTGTGGTAGGGAGAGTCGAATAGCCCTAGGGATTGGAACATTTTCTACATCACTCACATCAGAATTTGCCAACAACACAATTCATTGGTGAAGAGCCTTGTTTTTCAAAATGCCTGAACTGGCGGCAGTAATAGCTTTCCTTATTGTACATACCATATGAGCAACAAATGAGAACGGCAAAACAATGTGGCTGTAATGTACCCATCCCCTGGCTGTGGTTCAAAGTGGAGCTCAATTGACATTGAAATTACTAAAACCAATTCAAAACTGTAAAAATTATAATATACTTTAGGCCTAAGGTGTGGTATATGGCTGCACTTTGGTAACAACCTAAACATTTGATCAAATAAGCCTCACTTAGAAAAGGAAAAAAAGAAAACAGCATTCACTTTTTTAAAACCTATTTAATGCCTGTTTACAATTTAACAATCAGCAAAACATGACACAGATAATGCGCAGTTATTCCTTCCACCTACACAACACCATGCTACATGGGTGCACATTGTGCAAAACATTTCCCTCGCCAACACATGAACACCCCCCTTCCTCGCGTCTACTGGTAGTAGCTTCAATGATTACTTTTTTTTAATGACCTTCACATTCAATGCTAGAAAATAAATTATTCAACGCATAGACAAATGCATTAATGAAGAAAATGAGGCAGCTAAGGTGACGACTCTAGAAACTGCTGAAAGTCACTCCAGGCATCAGTAAATTAGAAGGATTTATTATGTTAATTGTACATACTTTTTTTCAGCTGGAATGTAGGAAGTTCTTTTAACCATATCTGCTTGTTTGGCGACGTCACTCTTCCATATAAAAGCTGTGCATTTATTGGCTGCAATGACTGCCAGTTTAAGGAATCTGGTTTTGCTACCAATATTAACTGGTAGAACAGAGTCATCTCCAAGAACAATAAGGGAAGGCTCAAGTGGTACCGTCATATTAGTGACCTGTGATAAGATCTGAATAATGTCTTTCCAATAATTGCTTAGTTCAGGGCAGAACAAAAACATATGCATAAGGGTGCCCACCCCTGTTTTATACCTTGGGCAAAAGGGTGAATGTTTAGAATTGATCTTATACAGTCTCTCTGGTGTAAAGTAGACCCTATGTAAAATATTGAAATGCATCAACTTGTGCTTTGTGTTAAATGAAAGACGCTAAGCATCTAAAAAATGGATTTCCCCATTTGTCGTCCTCAAAAATGAGACCAGGGTCATCATGCCACTTCATTCAAGTCTTCAGAGCTTCATTGTTCCACAACAGAGCTTGAATACTAGAGTACATGTAAGAAATTAAACCTTTGACCCCTTTCCTCTCCTGCCACAGTTTCAGTTATAGGTTTACTCGTGGGCTGAATCCTACCTCCCTGCTGAGTGGCAATATAGTGCCTAACATGTAGGTACTTGAAGAAATGAGTTTGAGGTAACTGAAAATTAGATGCCAGTTGTTGAAAGGATGGTAAGTTCACCTTCTCTATATAGATTACCAAATATTTTAACCAAGAAATGTTATACCAGCTCTCAGGGTATTGAGTAAGATGGTTATTATAGAAAGGTATATTTTAAAGTGTTTTTAATGAAAGGGTTTGAGACCCTTTCCACAAATGACAACCTTCCTATTAAGTTGTTTGAAAAAAAACTTTGAATAGGAAAGGGCAAGGTTTGAAAAAGGTACAAGATTTCTGGTTTGAGGTAAAGCAAAAGTCATCAGCATATCGCGAGACTAAATGTTCACACCCACCTATACGAACACCATAGATGGATGGCGATCTGAAAGCTTCTGTAGTGTGGTGGTTAATATCTTTACTATCAAATGAGGAGAAACTTGACAAGTCAGTTTTACTTAAACTAAATCTATCAAATTATCCATTAAAGATACCAACTCAACCAACGCACGTCTACATAGGTAGTTTAAATTGGATCTAATTATATTCCCAGTATTACTTCATCAAATATCTAATTGATTATACACACACTTTATAATTTTCATAATCACAGAATCCATAAAATACATTTTTAGTTACAAACATTCCATTAGCTTTTTCAAGGACTCCGCAGCTATGAAGCAGTTCTCCAAACATACTCCCAGCAGAAAAACAACTTTGTTTCCCGGACAATGACCATGGGATCCTCAACGGTTCTGAGTACCACTTGGTAGGAAGTTGGGCCCCCAAAAAAGCAAATAAGAGTTGCTAACTAGAGGACTGAAAAGTCACCACGCCTTGCTCAAAGTTGAATTGGGACAACTCCCACTCCACATGGCTCACTGGGTTGTCTAAAACTGGGGGGGAGGGCTAAGGGGGCGCATTGGGATTGAGCCTTCGGACTACATGACCTACTACTGGGGATGCAGCACTTACCAAATTGTGTTTGCTGTAACGAGTTAATACAATATGTAAAAAGCAATACCAAAATGACGTAACTCAATGGTTTTTCTCTGCAGACCTTTGCGACCATGCTCTGCAAATCCCTCATGATGAGCTATAATTCCGTCGTGCACTGGACGCAGCTCAGCGATACACACATCTACCTTCTGCCGCGTTACAATGGGGACGTGGACTTTCCGGAGTTGCTCCAGCACCAGGTGCTTAGGGATGAGGGGAGGTGAGGATTGTAGACCGACGGAACAATCTTGTAATGTGTATTACTGCAATGAAGTGCTGTTTGTCTTACACAGACCTGTAGTAAACGCTTACTCTTGAAGCAGAATGGTGAATAAAATTCTGTAACAATAGTTAGATACTGTAACTGTCCAACGTAGTTGCTGATTTTGTTATGCTTGTTGCTTTGATTCATTGTATTCTGTGAATGGAAAGGTTCGATTACACTTAAGCAAATCCAATTCGTTTTCTATTTTGTGTAATCTTGTCACTGTCATCTGTTTTTCATACTTTGATGGAAATATATATTTCTACAATAATCTGGAGTCATTGTTTTCAAATCAAATGTTATTTCTCACATGTGCTGAATACAATACCTTACAGTGAAATACCTACAATAAAAGTAATTAAATTAAAGAGCAGCAGTAAAACGACAATAGCGAGGGTGTGTGTATATATCTCTATGGGGTACCGGTAGAGTCAATGAGCAGGGGCACGGCTTAGTTGAGGTAATATATACATGTAGGTAGTGTTATTAGTGACTATGCATAGATAATAACAGTAGCAGCAGTGTCAGAGGGGGGGGCAATGCAAATAGTTTGGGTAGCCATTTGATTAGACTTTCAGGAGTCTTATTGCTTGGGGTAGAAGCCTCTTGGACCTAGACTTGGTGCTCCGGTACCGCTTGCCGTGCGGCAGCATAGAAAACCATCTATGATCAGGGTGGCTGAAGTCTATGACAAGAGGCCTAGTACCTCTGTAGTGACTTGTGGTCGGAGGCCTAGCAGTTGCCATACCAGGCAGTGATGCAATCAGTCAGGATGCTCTTCATGGTGCAGCTGTATAATGTTGAGGACCCATGACAAATATTGTCTCCTGAGGGAGAAGAGTTTGTGCCCTCTTCACGACTGTCTCGGTGTGCTTAGACCATGTTTGTTGGTGATGTGGACACCCAGGAGCTTTAAGTTCTCAACCTGGTTCACTACAGCCCTGTTGATGAATGGGGGCGTGTTTGGTCCTCCTTTTCCTGTAGTCCACAATCATGTCCTTTGTCTTGATCACGTTGAGGGAGAGGTTGTTGTCCTTGCACCACATGGTCTGGTCTCTGACCTCCCTATAGGCTGTCTTGTTGGTGATCAGGCCTACCACTTGTCATTGGTAAACTTAACGGTGTTGGGAGTCGTGCCTGGCCGTGCAGTCATGAATGAACAGAAAGTACAGGAGGAGACTGAGCACACACCCGAGGGGCCCCTGTGTTGAGGATCAGCGTGGCGGATGTGTTACTTACCCTTTCCACCTGAGGGCAGCCCATCAAAGTCCAGGATCCAGTTGCAGGGGGAGGTGTTTAACCCCAGGGTCCTTAGCTTAGTGATGAGCTTAGAGGGCACTATGGTGTTGAAAGCTTAGGTGTCGTCAATGAATAGCTTTCTCATAGGTGTTCCTTTTTGTTCAGGTGTGAAAGGACAGTGTGGAGTGCAACAGAGATTGCATCATCTGTGGATCTGTTGGGGTGGTATGCAAATTGGAGTGGGTCTAGGGTTTCTGGGATAATGGTGTTGTGAGCCATGACCAGCCTTTCAAAGCACTTCATGGCTACAGATGTGAGCGCTACGGGTCGGTAGTCATTTAGGCAGGTTACCTTGGTGTTCTTGGGCACAGGGACTACAGTGGTCTGCTTGAAACATGTTGGTATTAGACTAGACAGGGAGAGGTTAAATGTCAGTGAAAATAATTGCCAGTTGGTCAGCGCATGCTCGGAGTACACGTCCTGGTAATCTGTCTGGCCCTGCGGCCTTGTGAATGTTGACCTGCTTAAAGGTCTTACATCAGCTGCGTAGAGCGTGATCACACAGTCGTCTGGAACAGCTGATGCTCTCATGCATGTTTCAGTGTTACTTGCCTCGAAGCGAGCGTAGAAGTAATTTAGCTCATCTGGTATGCTTGTGACACTGTACCGTTCTCGGCTGTTTTTCACTTTTGTAGTCGAATAGTTTGCAAGCCCTGCCACTACCGACGAGCGTCTAAGTGGTGTAGTATGATTCGATCTTAGTCCTGTATTGAAACTTTGCCTGTTTGATGGTTCGTCGGAGGGCATAGCGGGAGTTCTTATAGGGTTCCGGGTTACAGCCCCGCTCCTTGAAAGTGGCAGCTCTACCGTTTAGCTCAGTGCAGATGTCTGTAACCCATGGCTTCTGGTTGGTATGTTGATAGTCACTGTGTGGACAATGTCATTGATGGACTTATTGATGAAGCCAGTGACTGAAGTGGTGTACTCCTCAATGCCATCAGAAGAATCCCGCAAAACATTCTTGTAGCTTAGCATCTGCATCGTCTGACCACGTTTATTGACTTGTATTCACTGGTGCTTCCTGCTTGAATTTTTGCTTGTAAGCAGGAATCGTGAGGATAGAATTATGGTCAGATTTGCCAAATGGAGGGAGAGCTTTGTACATGTCTCTGTGTGGAGTAAAGGTGGTCTAGAGTTTTTTTCCTCTCCTCTGGTTGCACATTTAACATGCTTGTAGAAATGAGGTAAAATGGATTTGTTTCCCTGCATTAAAGTCCCTGGCCACTAGGAGCGCTGCCTCTGGATGAGCATTTTCCTGTTTGCTTATGGCCATATGCAGCTCATTGAGTGCAGTCTCAGTGCCAGCCTCAGTTTGGTGGTATGTAGACGGCTACGAAAAATACAAACTCTAGGTAGATAGTGTGGTCTACAATTTATCATGAGATGCTCTACCTCAGGCGAGCAAAACCTCAAGACTTCCTTAGATATTGTGCACCAGCTGGTGTTTACAAATATACATAGACCGTATCTTACCAGAGGCTGCTGTTCTGTCCTGCCGATACAGTCTATAACCCGCCAGCTGTATGTTACTCATGTCATCGTTCAGCCATGACTCTGTGAAACATAAGATATTAGTTTTTAATGTCCCGTTGGTAGAATATACATGCTTTTAGTTCTCCATTTTATTATCGGTCCTCCTTTTCCTGTAGTACCGATGGCAAAGGCAGATTAGCCACTCGTCGCCAGATTCTCAAGGCAGCCCTATCTCCTTCCGAGAAACATGTCTCTTTCTCCTGCAATTGATGAGGATGAGGGCCTGTTCTGGTGTCTGGAGTAAATCCCTCTTCGGAATCATTAAAGAAACATTATTTGCCCAGTTCAAGATGAGAAATTGATGATCTGATGTCCAGAAGCTCTTTTCGGTGTTAACCTCTTGAAACTCCCCATCCCGGATCCGGGATTGTGACTAAGCCTCAGGCTCATTAGCATAACGCAACGTTAACGATTTCTGAAAATCGCAAATAAAATTAAAATAATGCGTTTGCTCTCAAGCTTAGCCTTTTCTTAACAACACTGTCATCTCAGATTTTCAAAATATGCTTTTGAACCATAGAAATTGACTAATTTGTGTAAGAGTATGCAAAGCTAGCATAGCATTTTGTGTAGCATGTAGCACGCAACATTTTCACAAAAGCCAGATAACCAAATAAATAAAATCATTTACCTTTGAAGAGCTTCTGATGTTTTCAATGAGGAGACTCCCAGCCACATACCAAATGCGCAGTGTTTCCTGAAAGCGTCTGTGTGTAGGAGAAATCGTTCCGTTTTCTACATTGCGCCTGGCTACCGAAACGAACCGAAAATGCAGTCACCTACAACGTGAAACTTTTTCCGGATTAACTACATAATATCGACCGAAACATGGCAAACGTTGTTTGGAATCAATCCTCAAGGTGTTTTTTCACATATCTCTTCATTGACATGCAGTTCATGGAAGCTTGCTTCTCTCTCTGTGCCCCATGGAAAAATACTGGCAGGTGACTTTTGCGCACCAATTTCGGCGCAGGACACCGGGCGGGCACGTGGTAAATGTGGTCTCTTATGGTCAATCTTCCAACGATCTGCCTACAAATACGTCACAATGCTGCAGACACCTTGGGGAAACGACAGAAAGGGCAGACTCATTCCTCTTGCGTTCACAGCCATATAAGATCATGAAAGACAGAGCCTCAAAAATCCTTGTCATTTCCTGGATGCCAAGTCATCTTGGTTTTGCCTGAAGCTCACGTTAAAGGGCACGCACAGAGAAGATATTTGTATTTCTGGACACGTCAGAGTGTTTTCTTTCGAACAGTAGCAATTATATGCATAGTCGAGCATCTTTTTGTGACAAAATATCTTGTTTAAAACGGGAACGTTTTTCTTCCAAAAATGAAATAGCGCCACCATAAGTGTAAGAGGTTAAGAGATGGTAGCAGCAACATTATGTACAAAATAGTTTTTTCACAATGTTTAAACTTAACAAAATTGCACTGTTGGTTAAGAGACCATAAAACGGCAGCCTTCCCCTCCGGTGCCATCCCGAGCTGTGCAAAGGTGATTTTTTTAGCAGTGGCGTGCCGTGGGCCTGGGCCTTCAGTGAGGTCCTACACAGTCCCACCTGAATTAATCCACCTCTTATTACCATCATTATGATGCCATGGCTCGAGACACTATACATTTAGACAGAAATGCAGTATAAAACCAGGCGTTGCGTCAACTTGAAATTGACATTTTTATTCATAGAATTGCAGGCGAAGAGTACAATACCTTTTCATTGTGCAGCTCCCATTGCCCTGTGCGCTTGTTCGTTGAGCTGTAGATCCACTCGGGTGTCCCCAAAAGTTTTCAAAAGCACCATTGCTTGTAAGTGCCCAGCTGTGTCTCATTGCTGCCTTGGTTAGACAACTCAAGTTTGCAAAGCCAGTGTGGCTCCAAACACAATCTATTTTTTTTTACAAATAATAGGCATTCCCAGCTGTACAGTTTGCAGTGCTTCTCGGGGCCTGTGAGCCATTGATAGCGCTCGTAGTTGGAACTTTGAAAGTGGCGAACTAACCCCTTTCCCGCCTGTGACAGGCTTTGTAGCGTCGGCCGACCTCTCCTGACAATGTCTAACTTTACTTGAAAAGTTTTTCTTGAGAATGGCGTTATAATTATATCCTCGACCAAATCGATATCTTCTCCTCCTTCCGCCATTGTGGATTAAAAAAACAGCTTAGTAGTACGCAAATTAATTAGTTTATCAAATTCAGTTTCCTAGTTCTGAGGTTTGCATATACCTGCCCATATAGGAACTGCCTCTCAATATTGGTAATCCAATCAAAAGACTTGCACGCACTACACCTGCTAGCTGGCTCCTGTGTAACACTGGAGCCAGCCAGCAGGCGTACAATAGCCAACTCTAAAGCTGATTGGTTGACACAATTTTAATTTCCATTCACCCTAAACTACAAGTGCCCGCACTGTTGATTCTGAAGGCCCGAGGGCAGATTTTAGACCCCTGGCAACACATGATGACTGAATATGATTGGATAAAAGATCTAACATAAAGACCAGCCCTCCAAATCTCAACCTGGGGCTGGAAGCAGTGCAACCAAGAGGAAAGCTATGAATTGAAGAGTATAACTCTTACTCTGGGGAATAATTTAATACATATTTGTGGGAAAATATATTTAAAAAATATATATATTCTGATGATGTTTAGGCCAGCAGAGAAGGCCTTGCTGGCCCACCACTGTGTTTTAGTGTTGCATTACACACGTTTGAAGAGCAGACTACTGTACTATTAGATAATGTTCACGTAGTTAAACCATTGGGTTACTAGTCCGGTTACTAGTCCAACGCTCTAACCACTAGGCTACCCTGCCACCTACCAACATGGGTAGATTATGGCCAAAAACGGAACAGTGTGAAGATAGGCTAAACCTGCTTCTCCAATAAAAATCCCCGATCACACTTGTAGGCGATGGAATGGCGACGTTGGCTTGCTTAACTAGAAACACGTCATCGGGTCCGGTCGTCTCGCGCCGAACTGCGCATGTGCTTGTCGTTATACCGAAGGATTGCCTTTGATTTAAAGTTTTTGTTGAAAATGAAAACGTGTCAGTTTGTCACATTCGAGGTTGGAATAGTAACATGTTCCACTAAAGAAATTGGCTCTAATCTAGGCTGCGCCTTGAGATTGAGAGAATTAACAAATCAAAAATAATTGTTCGCTTCTCAAACTCTTTCGCAAGCGTTGCCGGAAGTCATGCGATGTTGCGCTTTATGGGTTTAGAATTCCAGCCAATCCCCTTTGTAGGCCTGTTCATCTCTCAACCTTCACCAATCAAACTCAGTAAAGGCACGGTCAATAAGGTATGAGATTTTTAGCAGTACAGTAGGATAATATTTATATACCAAGACAACCCCCTCACATCCACCATGTCCCTACTGTCCGCTTGCAGGTGTTCCCCGAAGCTCTTTCCATTCAACAAAGGTAAAGCCGTTATTTAAAGGAGATTCTATAACACACACATACATATACACACATACATATATACACACATATATAATTGTATTTATTATTAACAATAAATCAATACATAAAGCACGAGGGAACATAAGCATACATAGATTACAAACAATGGACAATCGAGTTGGAGGGTACAATAACATATTACAATTACACAAGGACCTTAAGGGACATACAAATACTTACAATTCTAACAGCTTTTTTGTTAGTAGAGCATTTAACCGTCTTAAAATAAGGTTCAATTTATTTTTGTAGGGTACGATAATGTGGTTTTCTGTTTATAAATTTACATTTGTGTATATGAAATTTGGCCAAAAGAATAATGAAATGAATCACAAAGATGTTTCAGCTTATTTCTATTGTATGTAAAGAAACCAAACAGTACATCTCTCCACAATAGTGTAACATCTTCATAAATGTGTTCAATTATAAACCTACTGATGTCTTGCCACAGTTCTTACATGCATACAATGCCAAAAAAAGATGCAACTTGGAGAGGCTATCTACTTGAGGGCGCTGCATTGTCCCCATGTCATAGATGGTATGCTAAAAGGTTGGCAAGCCACATCGGCTTTCTAGCCACTTGCCAATCAGAACCAAACGTGAAGCTAGCATTTAGGTAGCACGTTAGCTAAATAATTTAGGCCTTGGCTAACCTTGACGTTTGCTGTATTTAGTTAACGTTAGGCAGCTACACATTTTTATCCGGTAGATTTGTCCTTGAGTTGAAGCACAAGTCTACAAACATAAGGAAGTTATCGAAATATAACATTTTCTCTGTAGCCTTACCTCACTAGAACAAGTTTAGCATTCAGATAACAACCTGAGGTTGGATTTGGCTATTAGCTAGCCAATTAAACAGGGTCGTTTACTCAATGGCTAACTATTGGTAATTGTAACATGTCATGTTATTTTCTTTGTCATTTACATTGTTAACGAGTAACGGCTAGCTAACAAAGTTAACCAGCTAAACTATGTAACCAGCTATGTTAACGTTACTATTAAATATTGGTTGTGTCTGTACTAGTACCTAGCTATTATTCTGCCAGCTGTGTAGCTAGCTAGTTACTGACTTTGCTAGCCCTAGCTCACCCCTTTTCTCCATTTGAGTTTGTAATGAGATTTGTCCCAGTTTGTCAAACAACATCTAGTTAATACTGTATCGACCTCAAGTGGACCTTCACGACCTTGATATTGTCCCATGGACTCAGGAGCCAGACTCGGAGTCGATCAGAGACCGACTAGCTGACTAGTTGCTGTAGGCTACTGCATGTTTCAGACAAAGACAACGTTCACATCTCTTGCAACGCATTTTCCATTAAAACAATGTTAATCTCAAAGCTGGAGGCAAATCACACTGTCTTTGGCTGTAACTCCACTTAAAAAGGTATCCATTGCTTGCAAAGCAAAAGAGGACCAGCCATGATTGAGCTGCTGTGTTCCAACTAATCAATCATTTGAGTGAGGCTACCTACTTTTTCCAATGAGCTTATGTCTTGATAATGTGAAGGCTTCTTTTTTCCAGTTAGGCAAAGATCTACCCTAAACAAAAATAAACGCAACAATTTAAAATATATATATTAATTGAATCTGTTTTGATGCCAAACTGCATTCAGGTCAAGACCCTGGTGAGGGCGACGAGCATGCAGATGAGCTTCCCTGAGACGTTTTCTGACAGTTTGTGCAGAAATAATGTGGTTGTGCAAACCCAGTTTCATCGGGTGGCTGGTCTCAGACAATACCGCAGGTGGAGAAGCCAGATGTGGAGGTCCTGGGCTGGCGTGGTTACACGTTGTCTGTGGTTGTGAGGCAGGATGGACGTACTGCCAAATTCTCTAAAACATTGGTGGTGGTTTATTGTAGAGAAATTAACATTAAATTATCTGGCAACAGCTCTGGTGGACATTTCTGCAGTCAGAATACCAATTGCACACTCCCTCAACTTGAGACGTGTGGCATTGTATTGTGGGACACAGAAGCTCATTGCACAAGGCGCACCTGTGTAATTATCATATTGTTTAATCAGCTTCTCGATATGCCACACCTGTCAGGTGGTTAATGGCATTGGAGAAATGCTCGCTAACAGGGATATAAATAAATTGTGCACAATTTGTGAGAAATAAATATTTTGTGCGTATGGAAAATTTCAGGGATCTTTTATTTCAGGTTATGAAACATGGGACCACAACTTTAAATATTGTGTGTTATGTTTTTGTTCAGTGTATTTTTATCTGTCAAGGTCAGATCTGTGGATTCTGACTTGAGTTTCAAAATATTCATTTTTAAGGTTTTACTCTACAGTAGGCTGTGTCCTTATGCCCTTCAACATGGATGATTTTCACTCAGTTCTGTGAGCAAGGAGTCAATTAAAACATTGCTCAATAAGTCATGTTAGAATACCTGTAAATGTATTTGCTACTGCACAAATGTCTATTATTCACAATTGTCTGTTTATTATCCTTTATCGTGGAACTCAAGCTTCAGTCTCTTTTGCAGTGATGAGGTAGGCTAGGTCATCGTAAGGGGATACTTTTGCAGCGCATTGTGGCTTGCTGATGTTTTAAAGTGAGGACTAAAGCCCATCTGAATAGTTGAAACTTGATGCCTTTCTATGCTGACTTTCTGTCCATGTAACATGTCAGACACTCAACCTTGTTTGACTGATTGCCTCTCTCCTGACACAGTCCTCCTTGTGCCTTTCAGAATGTAGCATGTCTCATCGTGTCTTCCAGAAACGCCACTACATCAACAGTAAGAACTCTGGCTGGACCTCCTTAATTTTTCAATTTTATTTAGGCGACACATATGATTTTTACCTCGCAATGCTGTGATGGGGTCATTTTGAACTAATAATAATATCTATTTTATATACCACTTTTCAGTCGCTTTAAAAACAAAATAAATAAAACAATTTAACAACAAATGTAGGGATCTGGCGGTTCTTGGGCAATGGTCCTAGATAATAGGTGATGATAGGCAGTTCAGAAAGATAGTATCTTGAGGAGGGAGCGTAAATGGTACAGCCAGGCAGGGCGGTAGAAACATCTGACACAGGCTATGGAGCTCTTCATTGGACACTTTGTCCTCTTCGATAGTACTGAAATGTTGCACCCACCTGGGTGATGCTCCGGTGACTGTAAGAGCACCACACCACAGCATTGGTCCAGAAAAAAAAACCTATAATGTGAGCCTCTGCATCCCCTCCCACTGCAATCCACTTCCCTTCTAGGAACTGGGGCAGGGGGCCAACAATCTGATGCTGTTGATCTGGTGTTGCTGCATCATTCAAATAATTTTAGCTAGCTAGCTAGGCAAGCCAAATATTAATTAACTAGCCATAATTAGTCCTGCAAACTGGGTGGCCCTAATTAAAGAGAGCTGTTGTTTTTTTAAACTTACGTCGTCTTTCTAAATGTGATTTTTTTTTTAAAACTTTTTTTTTGTAGAACCTGAGAGATGTGCTCTCAAATCGCGTTCCTAAAGAACAGAGTAGGATTAAGAACTTCAAAACGCAGTATGGCAAGACCAACATCGGCTCGATCTCTGTGGATATGGTAATTTCAGCTCATCTGTTCATTTGTAAATGTTCTAGTACCCTTTTCAGTGCCAGTTGTCGTGTGAAATATGGCACCGCTGTGGATATTAAGAATGCCTAAGCAGAATTGTGTGTGTGCGCCATTGTCTTTACAGATATACGGTGGGATAAGAGGTATGAAGGGCCTGGTGTATGAAACCTCAGTGCTGGATGCAGATGAGGTAAGTTGGTCTATGACGGGCAAGAGGATTGAATGCAAAGTATCAGGTAGGGGGATAGATTGGGCGTTTTTGTCTCTTTACTATTGCTTGTTGGTATCTTAGATGGCTTAATTTTGCCTAGATAATAGATGAGATTGTTTAAACAGTCTAGACAATGAAAAAAAGAGCAGCATGCCCTCTTATTTTCTAAAGAGAAGTCCCACATCTGAGGCTGTGCTGAAGAGAATAGCTTTGAAACCGATTGATTTCCATGCTTGCTCAGCACTCCCTTGAGAGAGATGGCAGTAGGCAAATGTTGTGGATAGTACTGAATGAAATGGAACTAAATCAAAACCCTCCTGTGTCTGATGCTAGAAGCTAGACAACTACCTACTTAAATAGTGAATTGAGATTCTAAATGGTTTTCTTTGGGGAGCTTTGTTTTTCAAGTCCCACCATATTCATCAGCTTATATTAGCTGAGAATAAGAAGGGTGTACTTTTTCAGCCAATTCAGCATCACTTATGGAGATTGGCTTAACTCATAACACTCATGTGACATGGAGCCTATGTAATATCAATATGGGGAGTGGGATCAAAGGTATTTCATTAAGACTTATGGTAGAATTATGTAGATACCTAGTTATGGCAACTATTACTACTAAATAGCTTTTATGGGTCTCTTAAAAAAATAAAAGGGAATTTATTTCTGTGGCTACAGCATTCCGGAGTGCCAGCAACTGTTGCCCAAGGCTCCAGGACGTGCCGAGCCCCTGCCCGAAGGTCTGTTCTGGCTGCTGGTGACAGGCCAGGTGCCCACAAAGGAACAGGTGAGTGTTAGCTTGGTAACGCATTATGGAGAGAGAGTATGGCACAGCAGCTTAGCAGTAGGTCTCGGTAGCATCTTAATTTATGATACAACAATAATGGTACAGAACACCGATAACATGATGTACATATTCAATGAAAAGGGTTGACCCATAAACCACAACATAAAGCTTTACAACAGACGATAACTTTTTGAAATGATTGAATATTAAAACATACAATCTACCTGGAGTAAAGCCGCTCAACATTTACATTACATTCAGTCACCTAGCAGACTCCCATCCAGAGCGACCCACAGGAACAACCAGGGTCAAGCGCCCGGCCCAAGGGCACGTGGACAGATCTCCCACCAAGTCAAATCGGGGACCAGATGATAGCTTTTGATCAAGTTTATCTGTGGGAGCAGGTTTGCTTCTATTTTTGTTTAATGACATCAGATGATAATTTGCATAGAAAACTATATTCAGTGGCCCTCTTTTGATTGTAAGGCCTTAAACCATTATGTTTGGTGTGAATAGTTTGACCAATTACCCTATTGCTGATTCTGTGTATTGTATTTGTCCCCAGGTGAACTGGCTGTCCAAGGAGTGGGCCAAGCGTGCAGCTCTTCCCTCCCATGTGGTCACCATGCTGGATAACTTCCCCACCAACCTCCACCCTATGTCTCAGTTCAGCGCCGCCATCACAGCTCTGAACAGCGAGAGCAGCTTCGCCCTGGCCTACTCTGAGGGATTCAACAAAGCCAAGTACTGGTGGGAGGTGAGCTCAGGAAACATACATTGAAGAATGTTGAATGGCACATGCCATTGTGGGAAATCATGTTGCTCAGTAGGATGAAATGAAGTAAAAAAAAAAAAAAAAAAAGTAAAAAATCAACTGAACGCGTCCCAGTTGTAATACGATCTATTGAAAGAGTGATTTTGTCCGAAAATGGTTTCTTCTCTCAGTTTGTCTATGAAGACTCCATGGAACTTATCGCTAAGCTGCCTTGCGTGGCGGCCAAGATTTACCGCAACCTTTACCGCGAGGGAAGCAGCATCGGTGCCATTGACTCCAGTCTGGACTGGTCCCACAACTTTACCTAAATGTTGGGCTACAGGGACGCCACGTTCACCAAGCTCATGCGCCTGTACCTCACCATTCACAGGTCAGTTTTATAGAGAATGCTACTTCATTCATAATGATGTAATTTATCGTCCATTAGTCTGCACCTTGTTAACGTTTGGGTGTTGTTAGGGAATAATCAGAATTTGTTCGTAACATATGTAAGATGTTTTATATTCATCATATGTTTGTAAGTTACTTCTCATCAGAATGGTGTTTTTGTATAATACTGTGGCGAGGTTGCAGTTATCTGTTCTATGTCAAGACTAAGTTGCATGGGCCGCAGAGAGGGGAGAGGTCAAAGTGTCATCATGTGTAAACATATCTTTTGCTCCACAAAGTCTGTGTGCCAGTCAGTGTGTCTCCGTGAGCTTGTCCAGGATTGGTTGTATTTAGAATTGGTTGTATCTAAATGACAATTTGATATATGCCTGTTGATATGGAGGATTGGTTTATGGTTCTGAGTTTGAGAAAGGAGACAAAACTGAAAGATAATTTATAGCCAACTCTGTCTGGCTAGGGGATACTTTTCTTTGTGTAAGTTCCTGGGACCTGTGGATTGTCATGTCGTCTAGGGGGGGTGGATCTTCGCTATAAAGGATCCCATTAGCCATTGTGTGGGGGCTCTCAACTTTTGAGCAGAGATACTGAACTGTTGAGAGTCACAGAAAATGCTATAGAGCTCATATAATTAAAGATGGACTTTGATAACTAACTCTGACTTGTGTGTGTGTGGTTTGCTCCCATGATTTGGTAAATAGAGGAAATTTCCACGACAGTGTGCATATTCAGCTCCTGCTCCGTCATTGCATCAGTGCAGTTATGTGGTTGCATTACTCATTCATTCACACACTTCCCTTTCTCCTTTGCTACAGTGACCATGAGGGTGGTAACGTGAGTGCCCACACCAGCCACTTGGTGGGCAGTGCCCTGTCTGACCCCTACCTCTCCTTCAGCGCAGCTATGAACGGTCTGGCTGGACCACTTCATGGATTGGCTAACCAGGTGTGTACGTGTGCTAATGTCCAAGTTAACATCCAACCTACTACTGCTGATAATACTGTGATTTAAAGCAATGCTAATCCTAATTGCTTAGAAATAGCACATTTTCTGTTATTGTGATTGTTAACATAATGGCGAAATGGGAAAAATATGAAACTATAACAGCAGTCGGTGGTAATGGCGAATGAGAGCAGTGATTTGACTAGGTTGGAGTGAGCCCCTGCCTGGCCTCTGACCTGCTCCCTTTGTAGGATGTGCTGGTGTGGCTGATAGCACTGCAGAAGGAGATTTGAGGAGAAGTGTCTGACGAGGCCATGAGAGACTACATCTGGATCACCCTCAAGTCTGGAAGGGTGAGTGGACTGGTCAGGAGGGCGGGCCAAGTTGGGTCAATGAGGGGGATGAGTCAACGACAGGAAACCCAAGGGATACTTTTCCATCTCTACGTAAAAGTGAAGTGAACAGGTGCACAAAAGAAAAGACACATTTACATTTGAGGAATAAGCTACAAGGGGAATGCTATGTAACCTTATAAAGAGATTCAACCTGCCTTTTTGGCCTTCTGTTTGTGTTCAAAGGTGGTTCCAGGCTACGGCCGCACTGTCCTGAGGAAGACAGACCCCAGGTACACCTGCCAGCAGGAGTTTGCCTTCAAGCACTTGCCCGACGACCCCATGTTCAAGCTGGTGCACCAACTCTACAAGATCGTGCCCAATGTGCTGCTGGAGCAGGGCAAGACCAAGAACCCCTGGCCCAACGTGGACGCCCACAGTGGAGTGCTTCTGCAGGTGTGCAGGAGGATAGGACAAACCTATTGTAGTACACTTTCAACTGATTGGGAGGGACACAGGGTGACGGTTATAAGAAAAGCCTCCACCCTCTCTTGAAGGGGTGAAGAAAACGTACAATGTCAAATTCCAGCTTATTTTCTTAGTTTGTTCCAGCCTAAAAAAAACATAAAAAAATATATACAGTGGGGCGAAAAAGTATTTAGTCAGCCACTAATTGTGCAAGTTCTCCTACTTAAAAAGATGAGAGGCCTGTAATTTTCATCATAGGTACACTTCAACTATGACAGACAAAATGAGATTAAAAAAAAAAAGAATTTATTTGCAAATTATGGTGGAAAATTAGTATTTGGTCAATAACAAAAGTTTATCTCAATACTTTGTTATATAACCTTTGTTGGCAATGACAGAGGTCAAACGTTTTCTGTAAGTCTTCACAAGGTTTTCACACACAGTTGCTGGTATTTTGGCCCATTCCTGGCTAGGCCACTCCAGGACCTTGAAATGCTTCTTACGAAGCCACTCCTTCGTTGCCCGGGCGGTGTGTTTGGGATCATTGTCATGCTGAAAGACCCAGTCACGTTTCATCTTCAATGCCCTTGCTGATGGAAGGAGGTTTTCACTCAAACTCTCACGATACATGGCCCCATTCATTCTTTCCTTTACACGGATCAGTCTTCCTGGTCCCTTTGCAGTAAAACAGCCCCAAAGCATGATGTTTCCACCCCCATGCTTCACAGTAGGTATGGAGTTCTTTGGATGCAACTCAGCATTCTTTGTCCTCCAAACACGACGAGTTGAGTTTTTACCAAAAAGTTATATTTTGGTTTCATCTGACCATATGACATTCTCCCAATCTTCTTCTGGATCATCCAAATGCTCTCTAGCAAACTTCATACGGGCCTGGACATGTACTGGCTTAAGCAGGGGGACATGTCTGGCACTGCAGAATTTGAGTCCCTGGCGGCGTAGTGTGTTACTGATGGTAGGCTTTGTTACCCCCGTGTGGTTCTGGGATTTTTGCTCACCGTTCTTGTGATCATTTTGACCCCACGGGGTGAGATCTTGCACAATTGGTGGCTGACTAAATACTTTTTTGCCCCACTGTGTGTCTAATATATATATATAAAGCATCTAGCCTCTCTCCTACTTTACTTTAGCTGTCCCTTACCTTCCCGCAAAGCCCTTGTAGATACCACATACAATTGGGTGTACTATAATTGAGCCTTCCTCTGTGCTGTGAAATTAACTCCATCTCATCTCTCTCTCCTGTCCTAACAGAACTACGGCATGACAGAGATGAACTACTACACGGTGCTGTTCGGCGCGTCCCGAGCACTGGGGGTGCTGGCCCAGCTGATTTGGAGCCGAGCCCTTGGCTTCCCCCTGAAGCGCCCCAAGTCCATGAGCACAAACGGACTCATGACCCTGGTGGGAGCCAACAATTCCGGGTAAAGATGAAGTATCAAAGGAAGAGGGGAGGAAGGCAAAGAAGAACAAAAGGGGGGAGGTAGAGGGTAGGGGGATGCATAAGATGCAGTACACTTATGAAAAGAAGGGCCTTTGCTAGATTTAGTCGGTTCATGTCAGTGACACTGTCGGGCGTACACCACACGACTTTCAAATATCGCTGAGCCTCTCACATTAATACCACTGTCTTTCCTGTAGTTTGTCTTGCCAATGTAGTGATACTCACAACACTAAATGATGTCACACACTACAAGATTCTTCATTTGGTCGTAAGGATTCTCGATATCACGCGGTCTCGCAAAAATAATGTGATGTGATTGTGCAGCTAGAACGAGCTGTGGGCCAAAGAGCCTCAAAACATTTGGTTAGAGATTCACACTTGCCATAGAGTTGAAATATTTAACCAATACATTTTGAATGAAATAACATTGTGAACTTCAGAGCTGTACTGATTTGACACTAGCTTTGGTTAAAGGGAAGTACAAATGTAGGCTAGTAGTCATCACTCCTGTTTGAGAGTCAGTACACACATTCTGATGCGATACAACGTCATCATCTCACTGGCTTCTCTGGTGAGCGGTTGCTGATCACAGTTCTCAAAATGTTTCGTTGCACATCTCACAAACGAAACATTTTGAGAACTGTGATCAGCAACAGCCAGTTTTACTATGTCCAACTGTAATGTCTCATCTTGCTCATGACGCAAGTACACATCTGAAACACCATACCAACTAATCATTAAATAAGAATTTGTTCAAATTACTTGCCTAGGTAAAGGTTAAATTAAAAAAACTTAAGAAATTGTGTTCAACTGGATTGTTATTAAGGTACAGATTTGCTTGGTTTAGTTTTAAGGTTGCTCTCAGGTCTTGTGGGTTGGGAGAGGGCTTGTTTGTAATGGTCTGTTTCAATGCAGACCATATCCAATACACTCTAATTGGGCACAACACCGACAGTACCCCCTGGCTATTCATTTAATTTGTTTTCAAACACCCCCTGTAGTGTATTTCCCAAATAGTACATATGTATTTTAGATGTATTTTAGTTTGTCCTGTTCCTGTATTTGTTCCTGTTCTAACTTAACATTTTGTTATTCTGGTATAAAGATAAATATATCTTAAGTGAGATCATTGTGAAGAGGAGAAATCTGAAATGTATTATCTAGCAGAGCTGGATGTGGGTGAGAAAGTGGAAAACAATTTTAAATAAAAGGCAAATGTTAACAATTACTGTTCTCTCGAATTCTGTTTTTTTATTGCTGTCTGTTCATGGAGATGTGGTTGTTGCACATTCTTTACCTGAATGCATTTACATTACCACAGAACAGTCATGTTATTCTGTGCCGGCTGTGTATGATACGTATGTGTTGGCAGGAGTTTTGAGGACATCGCAGTTATTAATAGTGTTCCAGACAGGTCTCCACGGCACAGGTTTCTGCTTCCCTTTGGCCTGGTCAAGACGTCATATGGTACGGAGACTGGATTCCAAATAAACAACATCAGAGTGCTTTGGTCAGAAAATACAAAATTGCTATGTGTTGCAACTGATTTGAACTGTGGCTTCAAATGATCAATTGGCTGACAATCGATATGCTTCTCCTAATTTGCCAAGCACTCCTGTGATAACCTGAAATGTCCTGATATTGACAAAAGAGTTGTACTTTAGTTTATTGGCTTTTGTTTTAAAGTCTAAAATACATACATAAACGGGGTGGTAATGGCTGGCAGGACCTTAAGAGCCCTGATTCCCACCAACAGAATCACCCCTTTTCAACATCTCCAGCACCACCCCAATCTATGTGAAAATGGGAGTGTTTATGTTTTGAGGTAAAAGATGTCTTCCTCTAAGTGTTTCCAATTAGTAGGCAATGCCTACTCATAATTGGTTAAAATTACGATGCACACTGATGTCATTGTAAACTTTTTCAAAACATGCGGTTTTCACATTTTGTTGGGGTGGTGCTGGAGATTAATATGACGTTAAAATGTAAAATGTCCCTTTACCCCAAAATAAACATGAAGGCAAATCAGGGGAATGTTATAGGAAAGCGATATAAATCTCCCTTTCAATAGTGGTGGGTTTATATGGGCAGGCAAAAGCTACAGACAAAGAACACAATTGCAGTTTATTGATGGAAATTTGAATGCACAGAGAGAGTGTGACGAGATCCTGAGCCCTATTGTGAGGTCCATTTTTTAAAGCTATCTGACCAACAGATGCATATCTGTAATCCCAGTCGTGAAATCTATAGATTAGGGCATAGTGAATTTATTTCAATGAACTGATTTCCTTATATACACACACTCAGTTTAATTGTTGTGTTTATATTTCTACATAGATTTAATGTGTGGACATGATTCAAACCAGTTAAAACATCTTATGAAAATCAAATGGGTGTGACATGGTAATTCTGACCTACCAAAATATATTCTGTTCAGTTCTCTTATGAGTCCCCAGTTAACTAGCTGAAGTATTTCCTGGATTGGTAAAAAGAATCTTGAAAGCCTGACAATTCATTACACTTTATAAAATATGGAATTTGATTCAGTAAATATCAGGCTCTGTAGCAAATTGGCAATAAATAGGAGAATGGCCTAAGAATCCAGTACATATGGAGGACGGTCCCAGTCTGAAATGATGCTCTTCTCACATGCAAGTGGTGGCTGTGTTGTTCAAGCAGTCAAGCTGGAGATCCATTCCCCACTTCAACCGTGTCCAACAACAGTCATCTATCTAATGGTCGTCCACAAAATGCAATGGGTTGAAAGTGGGGAAAACGTGTGAATTTCCCATATATGCACAAGCACATGGAGGCTCACGTTTGGTTCACCTCATGGAACATGAGTTCTCTGGGTATTTTAGTCTCTGGGCCGTACTTGATGCAAGCTCGGCCCTCGAAGGCAACAACCATTTGCTTCACGACCTCATCAAAGAAGACCGTCGCTAACTGCGAGTGTAGCAAAGAGCGAAACTCAAAAGATATCTGCAAGACAATAAGCATAGGCGGAAAATTGTTGAGGTTCTGTTCATAATCATGTTTTCCCAATAGATGATTAGGTCATTAAACCTGCAATTATAATGTCTGTTTAATCACAAGTTCATACCACTATAATATTCAAAGTATTACATAGTTTGTTGCATATAGGTCTGTGGCGGTCACGAAATTTAGTCAGCCGGTGATTGTCAAAGCAAATAACTGTCAGCCTCACAGTAATTGAATGTTAATTAACACATTTAGCATCTCCTGGATTCCACATAGCCTACAAGCCACTGATGTAGACATTTGAAACATCTACATTTTAAAAAGTCTAATAAATCCATGTAATATAGCCTACACCTTCACAATAAATCCATTATTTATTTTAAACAGGTCTAAAGAAGCATGATATGAAGAAAATGTAGTTTATTTCAGAAGAAAATAATAGCATACTCTGAGTTGCCCTTATGTTAGGGCCTGATCTGGCTGTGGGCTACACTAGTTCATTTAGCAGACCAGATTTGCTTATAATTCTGTAGCTTTATTTTATAGTATGATGAATAGAATTGAACATAAATATTTTCTCAAAACAATGGAGTGCGCACATGCGGCTATTCTGTGTTGAGCGGTTAACAAAGAAATAGGTATTGCTACATGCTTAATTTAGAGTTATTAATGTAACTTAAGTTCTACAAACATTGGGCTATATGTTTTGATGTTTAATACATAGTAAGGCTGCATGAGAATGATGATTTGAAAAAAAGTCACTTGAAAGGCATGTGCTCTGCGTTGTTTTTTTTGCGCAGGCTGTACACACTTCAACATCCTCTCATTAACAATTTGACAAGCACTTGATAATGACTCGAATTTCACGGCGGCATTCCCCTTTGTGGCCATAATGCACCCTCACAGGCTTTCTCACAGGCTACAAGTGAAGACAGACACGTCGGGGACATAACTGCGCACATCCTTATCCAATTCCGAGGTGCATATTTGTTCACATTTACTTTTCGTCAGCCAACAAGATGAGTAGGTCTAATGAACAGCAAAAACATGTCAATCTACTATCCCCCATAGTACAAAAGTTGACCTATTCTATTCTGTGTGAGAAATAAATATTCCAAACATAGTCTGGGACAGTTGTGGGATGCGATAGATCCCAAATTAATACAGCTACTAGAATTTTTTTTTGTTTAATGCAATGTGGCTGACGCAACAGATCAGAACATTTAGCTTAAAATGGTAAACTATTAGGCTTTTTTTTTAAATTATAAAGCACAGCAATGTACACATGGTAATAGGATAAGCGTGAATGTTCCATTAGCAGGAAAACACCATTATCAAAAGTGACCGCAAATGCAATAATGCATGTAATGCTTTTATTATAAAGGTGCATTTTTATGGTGAAAATTATCTTCCCCAAACTTGAAACTCACACGCTGCTTTTATATGCCAGTTAGGCTCCACAACCCTTGTAAAGCGGATTCATGTGCTTAATTTTAAGTTATTTGGCCACTTTCGTTCTGATACAAACCTTCAGGTAGCCTAGTTGTTAGAGTGTTGGGCCAGTAACCGAAAGGTTGCTGGATGGAATCCCAAGCTGACAAAAATCTGTCATTCTGCCCCTGAGCAAGGCAGTTAACCCACTGTTCCCTGGGCACCGAAAACGTGGATGTAGATTATGGCAGCCCCCCACACCTCTCCGATTCAGAGAAGTTGGGTTAAATGCGGAAGACACGTTTCAGTTGAATGCATTCAGTTGTACAACTGGCTAGGTATCCCCCTTTCCCTTTCTAAAACATATAGGACTATGGGCTAGGCTACATGAGGTGTGCAACTAGGATTAGAAAAAGTCGCAAAAAAGGGCATAATTTCTTATGCTGAACATCATTCACAAGTGATAGGCTAATATTGTCACCCATCAGACTATTCTTGATTCAATCTTGTCTTTACATATACTAAATAATGTGTGACATTTTTGTTTTTATTTAGAATGGACCATTATCATGCACCTGTTTCAAAACAGGAGCAAGTGGAAAAATACATGTCATCTATGCACTTAAATAGCGAATGGAGGATGCTTTTCCCCGTGGTTTATTTGCATGCCAGCCAGGTAGGCTGTACTCCTGTTGTAAATATAAGCAATCTGCTTAATACTAGGAAAGTTGAGAAATAAATATAGTAGGCGTAGCCTATAGAAAGCTGATGGGATCCCCTTTTTATTAGCGGCCATCACTCTGTTTTCTCCCGCAATTGCATAGCCTATTGAAATGTTGAGCAACATGAGCTCATGGGCTCAAATGAAGTGTTTGATTAGATTTTTGAACACATTTGCATGGATGTGATTAAAGGGACAATAGAGAGCTGAGTACCAGGCAGTAAGCAAGTTTGGTAGACTACCAATGACCAGCAGAAACATCAGAGCTTGAAGAAGCCTAATTACCGTGACTAAACAGTCATGTGGAATTTGAATGCCTTCATGGCTCAGGACCGCCGGTGTGGCGGTAATACGGTCACCGCAACAGCCCTAGCTGCATAGCAATAGTATCGCATGGTTTGACAAGGAAACACTTACAGAGAAATCAACAGTACAGGTTCTGGGATAACCAGGTATTCCAGGGCTGAAACGCCATATTGTCTCCAAGTGGTTGAACAGTTTACCATCTGTGCATACAGCCTACGGGAAAGGGGAAGTGCCAGTAAAATGAGATGCAGTGCATGTTATTATTGGTGAATAAATGTTAAAGAATAACTTTAAAGCACTGCAAAACAATAGACTTATAAGATCATGGAGTTGATTGAGTTTACGAACCTTGACTAGATGAGGGCGCACATTGGTGATCATGGAGGTGTATCTCTCGACTATAGGGGGGAAACCCACTTCTAGTTTGGCTTTAGCATGACTGGCTCTCTGCATGATGAACTGAGATTTCTTACACCACGGAACAAAGTGCTTATAATCGTCCACATTGGCCACCACATCATACATCTCCTGCATCGAGTAACTACAGAGAGAAAAAAAGGGGGAAATAGTATTTTTCGCATATTTGCATGAGACCATACTTTGCTGATATGATGATACAACTAGTCTTCACACTGAATAATGATGCAATGTGCTTGATTTGATGTTAGTATATTTGTAATTTACATAAATCTGTTGTTCAGGGACAGTAGTAGGCTATTATCAAAGTTTACAGATAGAAAACGCTAAGTATGTGGCCCTTGCCATGTGTTTTCTCAATATTGTTATGGGATACAGCACATTTCATAGAACTAGAGCACAAGGGATGCTTTGATTAAAGGCCTAGTGCAGTCAAAAACGTGATTTCCTGTGTTTTACATTTCCACATTGAGGTTGGAATAAAACTGAAAATTATAATAATACCATTTTAGTCTAAGAGCTGTTTGAAAAGACAACCTGAAATTTCAGTTTGTTTTGGTGCGATGGAGTTTTGGCCTGCCTGGTGACATCACGAAAATGGTTGCAATGGACCTTTAAATTAATCAGCATTTAGCCATGTCCACTGAAGCAGAAGCACAGATGCAATGTCTACATTACCCAATGATTCTTCGTTCTGAATACTGTTTCCTCTTGTTGGCCAGACTAAGGAAGGTTCTGCTGGGGGGAATGATAGTTGTCCTCCTGTCCAAATGGATAAGAATCCTGAGGGTTCTGGTCATAAGGATGCCACAAGATGTCACATATCTGTTGGTCCAAGAATGATCAGTCACAGACTTGCAAAACACCACTTTAAAACACGGGTTCATTGCATTCTAATAAACCCCATCCATAAGACCCTTGTTATACAATGTGACCAGTTGAAACCCAACGGACACCCAAATTACCGTAAAACGTTAATTAATCGCTTGTCTCAAATAGCCTACTGTCCCTTTTAATAGCCGGGCAACTTAACACATTTCTGCAAATAAACACTGGTTTTAAATAAATGCCGTGTCTAAATGAATAGTTAACGATGTAACCATGAATTGTTTCATGTTTGATTTTCTACATTGAATAATTCAGTAATGACTCGAAAGAATGATGGCAAGCATCTATTCATATCACCGGTAAAAAACTTCTAGCCTGTTTGGGGCGGAACGTAGCCAAGTGGTTAAAGCGTTGGGCCGGTAACCGAAAGGTTGGTGGATCGAATCCCCGAGCAGGCAAGGTCGAAATCTGTCATTCTGCCCTTGAACAAGGCAGTTAACCCTGGGCCGTATTTGTAAATAAGAATTTGTTCTTAACCGACATGCCTAGTTAAATAAAGGTTAAATCATTTTTTAAAAATAGGGCTGCTAACAGCTGAGAACTGCTAGCTAACTGGCAAGCACAAAAACAAACTACTTCGTGACTACAGACCCCATAGAAAACCTACGATCGTCTTCTAGTGGCGAAAGTAAGAACTGCCCAAAATGCACAAAGGATAATAATTATTGTTAAGAGCTTCTTTTTTTAAATAGACAAACGTGGCACCTGTGTACATGATAACACTGTGCATGGAATTAATAAATGTATTCAATTGTTGGAAGTTAATTCTGGAATTAAACGTTTAACTATACAAATTAAAAAAAGCTGTACGCATTAAGGAAATATAAGCCTGTCTAATAAGCACCTGTTGTGTTCAGTGATTTAATCAACTAAAGCCCAGGCTATTAATTTTAGTTTCTTTAGTTTCCCTACCCCACTCGCTTACCTGATTGGCTGTTTAATCCGTATTCTTGGCCCCAACACTGTATTCAACCGGTTTTTGCCAAATGTAGAGACATCTCGCAACTCACTGAATGTCCGTATGCCTATAGGCAATCGAAGGGTGGTCACAGTCGCCAACCCAGCCATTTGTTATTTTATAAAACAGTGACTGGCAACAACAATCTAACCTAGCAAATGACCTAACCTAGCTAGCTCACGCTACACAGCCAAGCTATGAGATGGTCGCTACTAGAACGCTAACTGGCTGATGCTATACACATTTACGTATAATTAGTAACGTTAATTCAGAATGTAAAATGTCTAACTAGTTAAATAAGTAGTTTGTAACAGGACAATGTTAGCTACCTAGCTAGCTAACGGTAACTAGCCAGGTAGCCACAAGTTAACATTAGCTACTTAACTAACATTTCTGAAATGTCATTTATCGCTTTCTAGCCTCAATCGAATAAACTGCCATAACTGTTTAGCAAGCTAGCTACATAACGTTTCGTCTGCCATCTTCTTCCTTTATTATTACTTTATCCGGACAGGTCAACTGGTGGCAAGTATGATCTATTTTATTGAAAAGATAGTCGATTGACCCCTCTAACAATGGAAATACATGTCCGCAAAGGCGGAAGGAAGGTGGGAACATAAGCGCGTGAACAAGAAACACAACTCTCATATAACATTGTCGGAATGCCATGCGCGTCCACTTTTATATCGGTACTTCGTAAAAACCTAAACATTACGAAACTTATGTTCGATCAAATAATCTTCACGTCGTAAATTCGCAATTACATTTTTTGTTAACCAAGTTCGAGACTCATAGACCTCCATACCAAAAATCCCCACTTGGTCTGCTTATCAATGTATTCTCGCGCTGACATATTTTGGGCGCGGAGTTGATCCTCTCGCTTCGGCTTTTCCTCTTTGCTGATGGTAACGTAACGTTATTCTGCGTTCATAACCAGGTGTGAAGGTGGGACTACATGACTGGGAAAAATATTCTTGAACTCTCCTCCAGTTGGTAATAGAGATAAATAGCAATGGGGTCTTTTTGTAAGAACCAGCAATTGTGCGCTGGAGAAAACCTATGAGGAAAGTTAATGGCTTTTTTGTAGTTTTTGGATAATCCCCGAAAATAAGGTTAGTAGTAAACACAGGTTTAGGAGATCTTATATGTTTATGTGCTTTATTACATATGACAATTTTAGGACTCATCACTGCACTCTCTACCAGAAAGTTTTTTGGTCGTCTTTGATGTCACTTAGGTTGATACATTGCCATGTTTTCATATATAAAGCACTTTTACATCATTACTAAACTGTAGACATTCAAGTTACCACACTGGTCTTGGGGATGGCTAAATCTACAAATGAATTTGGTCTCTACTGAGTTAGGTAAATCAGCTTTTAGTATCATTGCACTTTATTTGTGGAACAACCTTCAAAATGTTCTTAAATTTGATGTTCTGTGCCTCTGGGGCAATACAGGAAGCTGATTGAGGACCTTATTACTGATTGTGTTTGTTTTTTATGACCATGTTTTTCTTTCTGCTTGCATTTTGTATTTATGTTTTGCTGTGTCTCTATTTTCTCAAATTGATGTAATTCAGGGCTCATCTGTGAAAGAGACCGTGGTCTTAGTATGACTCCCTAACAAGGTAAAACAAAACAAAAAAGTTTTGTTCTATGAGATTGTCTTCATCACTTAACATTTTTTTGTGATTTTTGAAGAATTTATGTATTAATAAAAAAGACATTTATAGAGGTTGTGTAAACCTTAGACCTTATTTTCTGTGTTTATTCCAAAGCCTATTTTCCCCATGGGGATGGCTTAATGAACCAAAGGTAACTTATTTCAGGGTTTTAGGACTACAAGCTGGCGAGCTCTATTACTAGTAGGGAACTTGTCTATCATTCCTGAGATCTGACTTCTCCCACATGCTGACCTCTTACGTCACCTAGTAAGGAAATTACATTGACTTCTATATCAGACGGTGTCACAGGAATGCCCAAAAAATTACCAAAGACTCCAGCCACTGAAGCCATAGACTGTTCACTTTGCTACTGTACTGCAAACGCTACCGGAGCATCGGCTCTCGGACCAACAGGCTCCGAGACAGCTTCTGCTCCATGTCATAAGACTGCTAAATAGTCTATTGATGGTACCCAAACTATCGACACTGACTCTATCTTGCGCTGACCTTATGCACACTCACTAGACCTTATATACACGCTCACTCACACACACTATGCTGTCACTCCTACACAAATCCCTCACACATTCAAACACTACACACACACACAACCATACTGACACACACACATAAGCATACACAATTTTACATTAATCATTTGTTGCTGCAACTCTGTTCTTTATTTTACTCTTATCATTATCTATCTGGATGTCTGGTCACTATACCCTGCCTGGTCACATCTACCTTTGCACATTGATGTGGTACTCCCTTTATATAGCTCCATTCTTGTGTATTTTATTTATGTCATTCCTCTTGTGTTAGTTACTATTTTATTTATTATTATTTTTTAAACTCTGCATCTTTGGGAAAGGTTCGTAGGCAAGCACTTAATTGTAAAGTCTACACCAATTGTATTCAGCTCATGTAATAAATACATTTCTATTTGATTGATAACAGCATTTTCTACAGTTAAATGCAACGAATAATAAAAAAAGCAATCAATGAATGTGTTTTGAACACTGTAATTTGTTTAAAAGCATAATATCTGTACTTTCATTTTTATGGTTCACGCAGCTTGTTGGACATTAGCCAATCAGCGTTTCTTAACGCGTTCAAAGCACCTGAATGTATCCAACTGGTATTAAGACTTCACAATTTTACCACTTGGTTATGAATGCAGCATTCGATTCTTCTGAAATGTCATCGTGACTAGATTAGGCCACTCTCACTTAAACTAGGTAAATAGCTGCTAATCACGTGATTTATTAGTAATTTATTTTGTCAATGAATGTACTTATGACAATAATCAGGCTTCCATCCAACTCTTTTATGCTGATAAAGTACATGTCGGATAAAACATGTAATGACAGGCCCCATGGAAACAGACCATTCTCTGGTAAACTTTCCAAATGTCGACAAAACAAAGTGCGCTAGACAAGGTGGGATCGTTTTGTGTAGGTACAAATAATTATGCGAGAAATGTTGGTGGAAACGCTTTTATGCACAAATGTTGATATAATAACCATCATATAGGTGCGATGACATGTTGTGTGGTCCTCCGTCCCACTACAACTCGTCGGGAAAGCATGCAGTTTATTAGGCTACAGATTAAATACATTCGATATGATTAACTTCACAGGGTTGAAAGTGCAAGGTGATGCGCCATTCCAGTAAATATCGAGGGTTTTATTCTGGTAACATGATCTTCGACACTTAGCTGCTGTTTGACAAATATACAAATGATCTCGCTACAGCTACCCAACACACAACTAGTCCAGGTAGTTTTCTTGGAGAAGACCGATATAGAAAGGTATAACATTCATTGCGATATTACCATACTAAAGGAATAATCTGGTGAATCATTACATTTATGGATAGATGTTGGTACACTATTCAAAGTGACCACTGTATGTCGCTGCTGCACTAGCTAGCTTTACCAACTGCAGCCGTTCAGAAACGCACACTTGTGTCTATCAGAGCAATAACAACGGCGAGCAAACCCTTCCCCGAATAATTGCCCCTATAACACATATCGCAGTTACATCTCCACCCGATCCTAATGAAGAAGCTTCGGCCTGACTGACTGGGAGATGGGAGTACAAAACATAACAGACCAGGTGGGTAATGCAAGTTAACGTTAGCTAGCTAAAACATTCCTTTTTGAAACCGTTGCTTCCTTTATCACTATTTCCTCACGAGGGCGGGTTTAATAGCTAGCTCACGCTAGCTGCGGTGCTTGGCCTGAAAAGTAGTTTATGGCTATTTAAACGATGCAGTCTGATCACATTCTACATGCTCCAATAAAGTATTCTAATGTGGGACTGTGCTAAAATGTCACCAATGACTAGTTCGCTTGCTAATGCCAACTAGTTACATTTGGCAATAGGATTTTGCACGCGAACGTTAGACCAGTTTGCCTAACCAGTCTAGTCTACTTATTAACTAAATGATTTATGGAGTTGAGCGACGACTGAAACGCGAACGTCACATAGTTTAGTAAAAAAAAAAAAAAATCAAACTACTGATTTCAGCACCCAACGAATAGCCCCCAATTACACAGCACAATGTCGTGTTTAATTTCGGGCTATTCGTTGGGTGCTAAAATCAGTAGGTTTTAATAGAAACGTCATTTTATGTGAGGTCGGAGCTCCAGTCCGTCCACACTAGTTGCCGCTCAACTCCATTATAAATAGCGGAGTTGAGTTTAATCGGCTAGCTAGGCTTCCATTCCATGCGGTAGCTAGTTAGCTAGCATTGGCGATGAGTCACATTCAGATTTGTAGCCAGCTAACTGTCTAAGCATTTGGGATTTTATCATTTTCGGCATGCACACCTTGTTCAGACAACAACCAACCAATGTATTAAATGCTTAGCTAGCTAACGGTTGATAGCTGGCAGCGAGGGTACGGACTTAGCTACTGTAGCTCGCTGCAATCAGCTAGCTAAGGACTGGGCTGTCACTAACATTTATTGGTAAGGTCTCTTGCTAGTTGCACATAAATCCTAGCTAGCTGCACATTGTGTATTTAGCTAGTTAACGAGACACTACGTTAATCTATAATAAGCTAACTTCACTTCCATCAGCTGTTACGATTGAATCACACTGCGTGATGAGGCGTTTTCCAAGTACGTTGTGTTGGGTGCATGCAGCTAGCTAGTGAGCAAATCTGACTAGTGTCTGTCTGCTAGTAATTCCCAATCAAGTTTAAATGGCTTGCTAATGACAATCACCCACCCTGTGTTATCAGGGAAGCATCACACCAATATCATGCTGACATGTAGTCTGACTATGACATAGTTTTATGTGATTCAGGAGAACATTTCAAACAACTTTGCAAGAAATATTCACAGGAGGATCGGTATGTCATTAGGGTGGCTTGGGGATAAACGTCATTAGGCTAGAATGTATGCGTTCACTGCTGCCCGCGCGCGTCTCTGTGTCGACCACTCATCTCTGCCTTGGCAAACATTGCATTTAGTCTCCCAGGGCAATGAATGCAAGTCAATGATACCTATATTAGTATTTCCCAAATCATGTCCAAATTAAGCAATAAGGCCAGAGGAGGTATGTTATATGGCCAATATACCACGGCTAAGGGCTGTTCTTTTATTTATTTTATTTCACCTTTATTTAACCAGGTAGGCAAGTTGAGAACAAGTTCTCATTTACAATTGCGACCTGGCCAAGATAAAGCAAAGCAGTTCGACACATACAATGACACAGAGTTACACATGGAGCAAAACAAACATACAGTCAATAATACAGTATAAACAAGTCTATATACCATGTTAGCAAATGAGGTGAGATAAGGGAGGTAAAGGCAAAAAAAGGCCATGGTGGCAAAGTAAATACAATATAGCAAGTAAAACACTGCAATGGTAGATTTGCAATGGAAGAATGTGCAAAGTAGAAATAAAAATAATGGGGTGCAAAGGAGCAAAATAAATAAATTAAATACAGTAGGGAAAGAGGGAGTTGTTTGGGCTAAAATATAGGTGGGCTATGTACAGGTGCAGTAATCTGTGAGCTGCTCTGACAGTTGGTGCTTAAAGCTAGTGAGGGAGATAAGTGTTTCCAGTTTCAGTGCTTTTTGTAGTTCGTTCCAGTCATTGGCAGGGCTGTTCTTAGCAGGATTCAATGCATAGTGCCTTGGTGCATTGTCTGATATACCACGGCTTTCAGCCAATCAACATTCAGGGCTCAAACCACCCAGTTTATTAAAATTTATAAGTAACTTTGAGTT
Source organism: Oncorhynchus masou masou (assembly GCF_036934945.1). Classification (NCBI taxonomy): domain Eukaryota; kingdom Metazoa; phylum Chordata; class Actinopteri; order Salmoniformes; family Salmonidae; genus Oncorhynchus; species Oncorhynchus masou. The sequence goes on along the minus strand of NC_088216.1, from coordinate 53,322,120 downwards.
ACACAAATTTGAGATACTTTAGGATGATTTGGACAGAAAGGGTGGGAAAAAAATACATTAAAACCTCAACCCCGTTTAAATAAAAGTTAAATAAAAAAATACTATAAATCATAGGGAGGATATTAATAGTCAATGTCATTTTGTTCCTATATTTGATTTATTTAATTAAAATAAGATAATTTGACTTCTGTTTTTA